>NW_028281343.1:235000-538554 GCF_059751285.1 Brachycentrus maculatus
ATTGAAATATTTGTGTAAATAATAAAAACACAAATATTACTCTTTTTGTAAATAAAAAAAGTTATTCCGTATTAAAGAAATTCGATAAGTCGAAAAATTAACGGAGTTTATGCATCCTAATTTTAATTTCACACGCTGCCAAAATTATTTTATGATATGTTATACACTCGTTTATATCAGAAATTGCGATTGGTATTAAAATCCCGGCCCCAAACTTTGTTTATAACATTCAAATGCATTCTGCCTCACAAAAATGCACCTCACAATTTGAATACTGACTTCTGTATTTACATAAAGTGACGCAATAAAGAAAAGGAATTGTATAAGCTGGGAAACTAATTGCTTCATATTGAAAGGGATTTTGTTAGTCATTATAAATGCATTTTGCTAATCGTGTAATAAGTGCGTAGAACTTGTTTGCCTGACGACCTAATTTAGAATTTGAAAAAAATGCATATTGTTTACATTTAATTATTCATCGGTTCAAGGATAACCGTTTAAAATATACTAGAGGCCTGTACTCAATATACGAGTAATTATAGATCAAACATAGATCCATTTAGTACCCTATTCAGAAATTAAGATGATAAATCGCAGTGCGTTGTTATCAAGCAAAAAAAAATGTTAGTTTGAATATTTAAAGCATTAAGTTTGTGGATCATTGTAATATATTATATTTTAGATGGAAATATTACACTTGAATAACAGAACTATTAAACTTAATAATTTGGAAGTTTTAGAAATAAAAAAACTGTTAAACAGAGGTTAAATATAATCAACTTTCAAATAAACTCTAGTCAAAGTCCCATTTTTAATATTTTTCCTATAAAATCAAATCCAACCTTAACACAGTTATCCCCTTCCTTGCTCCTACCCCACCTTAAAATACAATTACCCCCACCCCTATTCTTATCGAAACCCAATAATTTGTTCACTGTTTCTTTTATATATGTATCATGTGTGTATGTTTAGTCATAAAACAAACCCTGAAGAGGACAACAGGTTGTTGCCGAAACTAGTTGGTTTTTAGTAAAAATGTGAGTGGATCAAAGAACAAAGTCATTTTTTTACTCAAAAAAAAATGTATATAAGTATATATATATATATATATATATATATATATATATATATATATATATATATATATATATATATATATATATATATATATATATATATATATATATATATTTTTTTTTTTTTTTTTTTTTTAAATATAACTGTTTAAGCATCATGCCGCTTCCCTCGCAGGGGTAGGTAGAGAGAAAAGAACGCCACATCTTTGTCTTAGCATACATTCTTTGCCTCGTTCACATTCATGCATCTCCTCATACATTCCCGCCGATTATCTCGACTCATAACCTGACTGCTTTCAAGTATTTGGCATACCAGATCATGCTAAGTTCTACTCGATGTCCCTGTTAGGCAATAATGCGAGGCTAAAATAAGCATTATTGATAAAACTGAGGAAGGTGTATTGAGATGGTTTGGATATGTGCAACGAATGAGTAAATAAAAAAAGAATGGTTAAACATATTTATCAAGCGAATGTAAATGGACATAGGTGCAGAGGAAGACAGAGAAAACTTGGCACGATCAAAAATTTTAATTTCAATTTCAAATTATTTATTTTCAATTAACATATAAATTACAAACTATTTTTTTAAGCGTATACATTAAAATACATACGAAAATCGAAAATATGCAAGAACTATTGCTAAAGGTGTAGAAGAATCCCGCTTCGGAAAACTCCTTCAGACACACGGAACAGATCAATATCCAATGAGATTTAAATACTTGATCGTGCAATACTTAATAAGTGTCAGGTCAGGAGTTTAAAAAATCGGCAGGTGTGTATGAGGATATGCAGGAATGTGAAAGAGGCGAAGATTGTTTGCAAACCAAGTGGTGTGGCGTTCTATTCTCCCCGCCTACCCGTGCGATAAACACCGTGATGATTAGTTAGTCTTTTTATCAAGTAAAATCGATGTCTATAAAATAGTCGAATGGACAATTATTTAAAGATTGTGTTGCCTGATACGGTGCACTGCACTAACGCATTTTACACCCGATGTACTCGTAAAAGGTCGTTCAACTAGTATCCTTGCAGCTTGCGAAGTAAACAAGACAATTGCTGTATTCAGCTGCGTCGGAAATAAGGACGTCATTTCGTACTCTCGACATTAACACAAGAGTGCAAATTAAACTCAAAACATTCAAATATTAACAGAATTAAAGTTGGGAATAGGCTTGAAGAAAAACCCAACATAGCCCCCCCCTTCGCATATCGCTCTCTCCTTTCAAGAACGTCATAAATCAAAACTCGTAAATTTTCAGTTGTGCGTGTTTTCGGAATGCCAAGAAAATGTACTATATCCCAGCAAAAGCGGCATATTTTTAACTTAATATTTACCTGCTACAGGGCAGAAAGTTGTTATTTTTGCATTTTTAAGAAAAGGTATTGTTTAATCATTTTTTTTAATAAACTAGTTATTTTTCAAATGGAGAAAAAACCTTCAGGTTTAACCTAAAAAGGTCTGTTGCACAGTATAAAGTTCAATAAGTGGCTTGATATTTATTTTTAATAAATTGTATTACATTTTTAAACTTTAATAACGTTTTCCTGAAAAATCAAGTTTTTTGATTTATGACGTTCTTGAAAGGAGTGAGCGATATCTGAACATTTTAAGTCCGAAAATACGTAAAGAATGACGGGTTTACTAAGAATTTAGATAAATAATTTATTTGAACATTTTTATTATTCACAACATTCTGATTGCATCCAAATACTTGTTCACAATTCGAGTTTTCTTCACATAGGACATATTTTTACTTTTTGATATCTCATTAGAGATAAAGAAGAATATCGAAGTCTGGATGCCAGGGACCAGGGGTGCGCATTCCATATAGGCAGTGCCTATCCTAACTTAACCGCGTGACAAATAGAAACGCAACTAGTACCTATTCCTACCTTACTAAGTACCACCTAGCTTACCTTATTACCTATCTCTACTGCCTACCCTAATAAGTAGTACCTAGCTTACCTTATTACCAATCTTTACACTGTACCCTAATTTATTCTCTGCACGCCACTGCTTATGACCTGTCATAGACTTGCACCATTTTATCCATGATTCTCTTAGATATATTGATGTACTGCGTCATGAGATAGATCTGTATATCTAGGAGTTCCGAAAACTTTAGTAGTATGGTTGTTAATCACGGGTAGAATGGTGAACGTTGCACGTGTGAAAAGTGATCACTTAACCAGGCTTATGACAGGTCATAAGCCCTGTAAATACCCAGACTTTCATATTATATGGTTTTGAAAAAAAAACTATTGAAAGGTAAGGAGTTAAAAAATATATAAAAATATTTTTCTTAATACTTAAGTATAAACTAAAAAACCAAAATTAATTCATTAAAAAATTCGGGCGTGAACAGACATGTGACCTCTCCGGTGGTCTTCGATGGAATAAATTCTGAGTTTGCGAATATCACCTTAGCGACATCAAGTGTCACTCGACCGCTTTAGAAAGTCGAGTACTAAAGTAAATAATAAAGTCGTTATTTCGACCGGTTTCTGTTATCGTTGAATTAAATTATACGTGCTCTAATAATATCGACAATTAGAACTAATCGTGTGCAACTTCTACGAGCAACCTACACGAATACACATATGAGTATGTGTATTCGATCAAAAATTATTATTTACATTTTTAGGTGTGTCCAAATCCTTGTTCACAAATCTGGGCTTCTTCACTCAAGAGTTATTTTTACATATTGACATCTCGACACAGATGAAGAACAATGTGGGGAATTTGCCGGGGTTATGACCTGTCATAGGCAGGTTAAGTGATCACTTTACACACGTGTAACATTAACCATTCTACCAATGATAGACAACCACACTTCTCAATTTTTGGAACTCATACATATATCATAAATCTCATTACGCTTTATGTTTGAGTTCACGGGAGCCATCTGTGGTTGGTATGCGAATGTTTTTATTTAGCAGAGACCTTTTATTTAGATGTATGCAAGATCCTTTTCGGATTTCTTTACAAAGGAGACAGAGTAGAAATGTGTTGTAGTGTGATTATAGATAATGGGTAGAATTGGTGAATATTACACGCGCATAAAGTGATCACTTAAACCAGCCTATGACAGGTCGAAAGCCCCGTAAATACCTTGATTTCTATATTCTTCTTCATCTTTGTTGAGATATCAATATAAGAATATCTCCCAAGTGGAGAAAGCCAGATTTGTGAATGAAGATTTGGACAAACTCAAAATGTTGCAGAGGGGTAGTTTTGATTTCTCCGGAATGCGGTTTTCACTATACCGAGTACTTTTTTCTTTTACTTCTACAACGACACAGTTGAATTACTTTTTTTTAGCTATAAATATTTTCCAAAACAAAGGATTCTCATGTGATCGCAATAATACAACACGGTACATATCGCACCCCTAGATCAAAAGAGTATCAACTCAAAAAACCAATTTTTCAGGAGAGACAAAAAACGTTAAGTGATTTCGCCTTATGTTATAGAAGTTTCCTGTTTTCTTTTATGAATGAACAATGCATATTAAAGAATATTTACATTAAAACATTTCATGCTAACTAACTGACAATCCATCACGCCGCTTAGGCAGAGAATCGAACAGTTTTATTCACATAAAGGAACATAAAGTGCTAAATTTTGAAGAATATTTAAGATATTGAAAAATCAGATAAATTGATATGTGCGTCTTCGTTTGTTGAATCCGAATAATTGATTATCTAAAAAATCATAATTTTTGAGTTGATACAGTTTTGATCTAGGTGTGCTATATATATGTAGTAAGTCAACATTTTACATTACTCACATAGTACGAGCTTTGCAGAAACGTCGAAATGTTTCAAGTTATTTCTGGCCTATGTTGGGAATACGTCATTCTTCGAGTGGGAACCGGAAAGCGAAGAAGCTCAGCAGTAGGTAGTTCCTGATTGATAAGAAAAGCGGACAATTTTCTATTTTTGAGGAACAAACGAAAATGTTAATAATTTGCTATGCAGCACCGTTACCACTTTTTTTTGTTGCTGCCCGAGTTCGGTCAAAACGGGGAACTTCCAGGTTTTACCGACTTATCGGGATATACTATGCTCCTGGGCGGTGAGCGTTCTATTACGTTTTTGGAACCGCTGATGAATAACTCGACAATGGCTAGAACACTCAAAATGGGTGAAAAGCCATTAAAAAGAAGAAGAAGAAGAACCGCTGATCGAATATTTAAAGAATAGGGATATATTTACAAATTTACCAAACAAATGATTCAAGTACAAAAATTATGATCAAAATTCTAAATGCTGTAACTTGCAGTATACCTTCTCTCAACGTTTTTCATATTATTTTTTGACATCTTAACATAGATGAAGAAGAATATGGAAGTCTGGGCATTTACGGGGCTTGCCAGCGTCATAGGCTGGTTTAAGTTATCACTTTACACAAGTGTAACATTCACCAATTCTACCCATGATTGACAACCACACTACTCAAATTCTTGGAACTTCTAAATGTATTGCCCAAATGCTAAACATATTGGTTGAATTGACAAGAATTTCAGACTGGTAAGATGAAAGAAGATGACGTTTTGTTAACAAAAAAGTCATGTTTTTAAAGTGAGTATGGTATTTTAAATGCTTATTTTTAATATTATTAAAAATACTTTGTCTGACCCCATTACTGATAAAATACGGCTGTTAAAATTTAAAAACTATAATAGTGGATACAAATTTAATTATTCAAGACGTTGTGAGGTCAATTATTGCCTGATTTTCAAGTATGCACAGATAAGATGGTGGCGATAAAACCGAGGCAGCAGAAGTTTGTAGAGGTTGAAAATTTTGTTAAAAATGTCGGTCGGAGCGGAATAAGAAAATATTTCGAAGGGGACGGAATATTCGGCCAAGGCAGTGAGAAACGTCCGCATTTGTATTACGAGTATTTTGTACACAAGCAAAAGGTGAAATATCAAGTCACGGTCGCTTGATCCGAAGGAGCGACTTGAATTAGTTATTTTTCTAATGTAATCAGAGCTCTTCGAACCGTGGAGGCTTTAGCGATGTGAAATGAAACTCGAGCGTCCAAAAATCAGGCTTACATCATTAAAAAAAAAACATCATTCACATTGAAAGAGGGAACATAATGAGAGAGAGGGTTCTGTGCTTAGTCATGTTTTAATTCGAATGATATATATATATATATATATATATATATATATATATATATATATATATATATATATATATATATATATATATATATATATATATATATATATATATATATATATATATATATATATATATATATATATATATATATATATATATATATATATATATATATATATATATATATATATATATATATATATATATATATATATATTTATTTATTAAAGTTTTTAAATTTTAACAGCTGTATATTATCAGTAATGGGGTCAGACAAAGTATTTTCAATCATATACTCATTATAAAAACATGACCTTTTTGTTAACAAAACGTCATCTTCTTTCATCTCACCATGTTTGAAAGTCTTGTCAAATATTTATATATATTTACATATTACTCAGGAGTCTTTATAGCTCGCAGAACATAAAATAAGTAATACATCTAGTACAATAAATTAAAGATTTTTTTTAAGTTAAAAAAAACATATTATGTCGTATGGTTATTGGAGCTAGTTAGTTTCGAAATAGTTAAAATATTATATTATATCGGTGCCCGGAGCGCATGATGAGTAATGTTTTTTTTTTCATTTAATAAAAATTCAAGACCTGTGTTAAGAACATAGTTATTATCTTTTTACAGTTGTTGAGATAAACAATTTATTTTATGATATCATCCATCTGCTTCTGTCCTTATCTGATTATACTATCAATTTTTTTTCAAAATAAAAAATAAGATATACATTTGTGTCATGAGGCATCGATAAATAAAAATGGAATATCCGCGTGATGAATATGTACCTACTTACTTTATTTCATTTTATTAAATATTTTATGTATATACCTACTTGTAAGAAACTGTATAAATTTAGACAAATATAAATTAATACTAATACTAATGAAATTAAGACACAAGACCCCAAAAACGTACGAAATATGAAGAAAAACTATTAGAGTTGACAATAATTCAACACAGTGTGCATTCGCGACACAAAGTAGGCCAAAACGTAAGAGAATGTATTGTGAATTGGAACAAAACGTCATCAGCAAATCGAGAGCAATTGAGAACTTACACACACTACCATGCAAACAACATTCAATTAAGATGTACGTAACCGATGAGATGAGAGATGTTATGTATTATTTTTAATTTAAATGTTTTTCGTGCGGACACAATTGCTAGCTGAATTAATTACTCAGCAATTTCATTCAATAAACTGATAAAATGTTTTTTTTTCGTATAATTTTTAAATAAACTAAATTTCCAAGTTTGTCATTAATTGATTCGGTAGCAACCTTGTAGTCCTATCTACCTATCTATGCATTTTAAATTATAATTCATAAATACTTGTGTTTCTCGAAATCTATTGTGACACGTATTTCGATCATTATCAACGGTATTTTATGATGAAGCTGAATGCATCGAAACATGCGTCACGATAGATTTAAGTTTATTTAGGAATAGTGGGATTTATCAAGTAAAATTTAAATTTAAATTTCATAATTTGTTGCTAGTCACCAGATTTTAAACTATTACATTACCAACATTTTGAGTGTGTCCAAATACTTGTTCACAAAATCTAGATTATCTCCAATTACAGGAGTTATTTTCATATTAATATAATAATGGGTAGAATTGGTGAATGTTACACGTGTGTAGAGTGTTTACTTAAACCACCTTATGACGGTCGTCAGCCCCGTAAATGCCCAGACATCCAAATTCTTCTTCATCTGTGAAGCGATGTCAAAAATAATATTACATTACCTACTGGAAAATCCTAGGCACGAAAATACATCACCAAAAACATATCATTTTACAGACGAATAAAACAATAATACAATTTAAGATAAATATATAATATACTATTTTCATATAATTACATAAAATAAGTAAAATTAGTTGTTTATAAAACCGGGGGATATTTCATTCAATATAAATAAATATTTTTGTAAAAAATTCAAGGAATTATTTCAACAAGTCACTATAACAGTGACATATCTCAATTTAATAACTGATTTTAATAAAGAAAGTACCTACTATCAGCTCAAATGAAAACAAACGGTATATTAAACTCGCATTAATAATATAATAGTTGTTTTCTGCTGTATTTTAACAAAATAACGCAAAACATTTTTCTTATTTCCTTTTTCTTATATTTCATGTGATAATAAATAAATACTTAATACTTATGATAAAACACGTGAAATATTTACAGACCTTAGAAATACATTTACGTATTTAATTTACACAAAGAAAAAGAAATTATCTGAAAAAAATAAAAAGTCACGAGGCTAGATGTGATTTAAAAGGTTTTGAAATTTTAATTGCTTTGTATTACAATTTTTATAGTACGGAGGAAAACTTTTATCATTTATATCACCAATCAAATACTAAAGAATTTTAAACCTTGTTTAAAAAATAAAAGAAACGGTAGTCGAATTGAATTCTGATAAATTACGAGAATGTACACTATTATTATTTAACATTAATTTTACAGGCCTGAGCTTCTGGCAAAATGTCAAATTTGTTTCCTGGCGTCAAAATATATTTTTAAAAGCTCGTTTCTTTTCTTACGTCACTGAAATGTTTTCCTATTCAATCTTGTAAATTGATTCGAAGCAAACAACTGAAAATTTCTGACTAGAAATTAATATTTTGTACCGTATCAAAAATGCAATTTCAACATTATTTGTGTTACGAATTGCTTATTAATTTAATTAATTTGACTAACTGGCTCCTAAAAAACAATAAAAAGTCGAGGCAACAAGCGTAACATTTACGAAATCAATTAGCAAAATCACAAAACAAGTATTATTCTCACTGAATTCTGTGAAGACATAAGGGCGATATAAAGTACACTAAAACCTCGATATAACGGGCCTGTATTTAACGAACTTCGGATATAACGGACAAAAATCCAGTCAAATGATTTTTTTTAAACGTCCTATTAATATTACACCTGCTTAATTCGATATCAAAAACAACAACGTCACTTCACGACGAGTGTTTGAAGAAAATAAATAGAATTTAGTTCTAGTTTTGTATAGTTAATTTATATCTTAATACAGTGTTCATATTTTCAATAAAAGTTTTTGATTTATTTTAAACATATTTTTATATAACGGACTTTCGGCTTTAACGAACAAACACCCCCCCCCCCCCGATTAGTCCATTATTCGAGGTTTTCCAGTATCTATATTTCTAATAGAGGGAATACAACAAAATATCGTGACGTTATTAGGGTGCGACGTAATTACTTCAGAAAAAAAATCTGAATTCCCTATGTTGAACCTTGCGGTCTGTATAACAACAGCGCATATAATTAACGTAAGCACGAAGCAGGAACAAAAGAAAACGCTATTAATAATATTACAAATTAGAAAAAAGTAAAATAAATATCAATTATTTGTTCCAATAACAAAAACCAATTGTGTCTTTTCTTTAACAAACGAAAACACAAAGTGGAAAATTTATGTAGAATTTATCGAATCTTTGTTCAATTAAACGCGACCAGTTGCATTCATTATTATTAACACGTTGGGTGCGGCGTACGCGCCAGGCGCGTACATTAAGACACTTAAAGTGTTAGCACAATATTTTCTGTCAGTGTGTGATGAATTAAAATAAAAAATTAAAGTATATATACTTAAGTATGATTGTATAATTTGCTAGTGTAAACTCAGATTAAGCCCCCTCGGCGACTCATGTTTATACTCGCTTTTCTCGAAGTGAGTATAAACATGACCCACGCGTGAATGCAGCACACAAAGAGAACAGTGTGTACCTACTAGTGTCTAGAAAATTAGTTCACTTAATTTTTAATTTTTAATATAGTTAAAACGTTTTGAATGATAACTATTTTGTCAGCATATTGCATTTGTTCGCGTTATATTGACACGCAGCGAATGTGTTAAATACACGGGGAACATAACGACAACAATTTACCAGATAAATGATTTCAAATGAACGAGGAAAGGATACAGGTGATGAGGCCCTGTTTAATTATTTTTTGCATGGACTTCTAGTTAACAGGTTTTGCGTACGGGTACTAGTATGATTATTTCCGCTTGTAAAATGGCCGTTATTCATATTGAGAGGCAGAAGGCGTGCCAACTTAATGTAGCATGATACTTTGGTACATATCACGATAACTACGTGTGCTGCGGAAAAAGTGAAAACATGATGAGGAAAAGCAGAAAACTGAATTTGTTAATACAAACTCATTAAAAGTACTCACATATAGTCATAACGTGAAGACTACAAATTATAAAAAGTGCTTACAATTTTCGTAGATACTGTCAGCTAATGAAGACATATTATGCTAATAACATGCACATCGTTTCAAATTTGAAAATGTGTTTAAAAATATGTAATTTTAAAAATCATCACTTCTTTGCGTACTTACTAAAATGCTAAGTCTATTAAAACCTGTCTTTTAAGTGTCCGATGCAATCAATGTATTTCTTTTACTTTATATTTTTTTACTTACGAATGATGTATTTAAAAAATAAGACAAAAAATAGATGATTGAGAATAAATTTATACGAAAGTTTGGCAAATAAAAACACAATATTTTTATTTTCATAATGTAAATATCGATAACCTTAAGAATAAAATAAAATAAGACACGTTAGTGATATGTGATTCACGATAATGTATTTTTTTTTCCTTTTTAAAATCTTATGTTATAATAAATATACGTCTCATATGAAAAATATGTAATGATAAATAGTTTAAGGTAAAAAAAGAACGTGTGTAAAAATACTAAGAAGCGAACCATTTAAAAGTAAATGTTGATATATTCGCTTTAAGATTCAAATATTCGGAAATTTCCTGGAACTGTTTAGATCAGCATTCTTTGTAAATTACGTAACGTCCAAGTGACTCTTAAATCTAGTTACGGCTTATGCAACACCGCTTAACGTAGCCCTACTTAGGCTTCAACTATATAAGTTTTATATGATATTATTACATGTGGGTGGGTTTATTTTAAAAGTTTTTTTTTTTTTTTTTTTTTTTTTTTTTTTAACTCTTTATTCCAGCTTAATGTTATGTACTATATTATTACTTATTTTGTTATGTACTATAATTAATTGAATGCACACTACCGTATAAGATTTTTTATAAAGGACAATATAATAATCCCCAAACACATCCAAAATAATATATTTTCAAACTAAAAGTGACTATTTCCTTTTTAAGTGGGAAGGGAATTCATAATCCTTTTTCTAATATAACACCATACCTTATCAATCATAAAGACATGATTCATATTTTTATAAAATCATGAAAAGAACATGTTCTATTATAAAATAAACTTCAACGTTGAACAAGTTTAAAACAAAAAAAAAACAATGAAAAATCGTGTAAACTTTTGTCGGGTGAAATCGATTACGGCGTTACAATGAAATTAATGACATTTAAATCAGTAATTAATGATACAAAATATATAAATGCAACCGTACTGTGATTGTTTATTCTGAATAACAGATATTAAAAAAAATCACATCGTTAATTATTTGTGAGAAAATATAATAAATTGTGTAAAAAAACCGTTGAAATCGAGCAGGAATTAAAAAATAAATTATGGCTTTATTGTTAAAATATTATGCATTTTCACACGAATTAATGAATTGATATAATTCAACGTGTTTGGATTTTATCATAAATATTTTTCTATGAAATCAATTATGTTTTCAACGGCAAAGTTATGCAAAAAACAAATATTGTGGTACGTAACGGAGCTCTTTTAACATTATGATTAATAATATCTTGATAATGAATTAATAGGACCAAAATAAGTAATAATTTAAAAATAATGCTTATAAAATGGATATAAATATCTATTGTATATTACCCACGGGGGCGGTCATGCTTAGTGGGCGTTTTAGAGGACTTTTAATAATAATAATATTAAATCCCTTACCGCACCCCAATGGTGCATAGGGCACTACTTCATATAAACGCAGTGTTATCTCGATCGATTACACATGAAGGAAAGGTGATCAGCCCTCCACTTCAGGTACCAGTCCAGTGTAATATTGAATAAATCTTATAGTGAAAAAATCACTTATATTTATTAAACCCCCCTGGGAATCGAACCCGGGACCTCCAGAACGGTAGGCGAGCATGCTGACCATTACACTACGGAGGCAGAGGACTTTTAGGGGGTACAATCGGCCCTAGGAGACAGGAAGGGGGCTGGGATGTAGGCAATATGTTTTAATTCCTTCCCGCTCACTTTAAGGCCCAATATACGATAAATCAGAACTTAATTTACTTTAAACGCAGGTAACACTTAACGTGATTAAAATTTCAGTTGAAAACAACGTTTTATATTGAAAAAATAAGTATTTCTTCCACCTAAATATACGGCTTTGAAAAGAGTTATTGAAAGATGAGGAGTAAATAAAATTAAAAATTTTTTTTTTTCAGATATCTTCATTATTCATGAATATATATTTTTTTAATAAAATCGGGCGTGAAGCGACGACCAGCTCTCGGCGCATGCTTATCGAATTCTATTATTGCGAGTAAGACCTTAAGGGGAAATTCTGTCAATTTGATTTTTTTTAAAGATAGATAATCGACTAGAATATTTTTTATATACATAGATAATTTATTGACACGTTATATACTTAATAACAAAAATATAAATGTATTTCAACTCTTGAAATCCTGCCAAAGTCCGGAATGCAGACGAAGTGCACTATATTATTTGTTTTTCTTTCGTTCTCAGATGTTGACTTATCTCGGCGCACCACAAGGAATGAGCATAAATAGCTCAGAAATTCTTAGATTTTTATATCCTTCGGCATTTTCAACAGCTCGCCAGTTACTGCACCTTTATTTTAACATCTTCATAAATAAACCGAGTGGATCGTAACACCATATGTAGGTTATGAAACTGCTCGAGAAGAAAATCAATGGTACGTGGAAGTAAAAAAATCCAGTATATTTTATTTTTTCATTGATATAATTCGGCTGTCCAAACTTAAAACACAGTAAGGGACATTTTTTTTGTAGTACGTTTTTTTTGCATTTTTGGACTAAGTAGAATCTACTTAGTCCAAAAATGCAAAAAAAACGTACTACAAAAAAAAATGTCCTTTACTGTGTTTTGAGTTTCGACAGCCGAATTTCATTGATTGGCAGTATTTGGCATTAGAAGCGTTGTGGTAATATTTATTAATTTTGGTTCAAGTTTTACTTGGTAAATACTACTATTACTTTCATTGTAACACGTGTTTCGATGCATTCCGCTTCATTTCCAAACACCTTATCAATTTTAGTTTATATATTACTCTTTGCATAACATTTATGAACGCCTTACTAAGCAGAATCCGTTCTGCTTAGTAAGGCAGAACGTAGTAAGGCGACGAGACGTTCATTTGTTAAACTAACTAACCATCGCAGCTGCTTCTCTGCAAGGGTAGGCAGAGGGAATAGAAAGCCACACCAATCTGTCTTTGCAAACAACCTTCGCTTCTACCACATGTATGCATCGCCTCATACATACCCGATGATTTTTCCGACTCCTAACCATTTGAAATACATACTTGATCATGCCCAGTTTTCCTTGGTCTTTCTCCGTTCCTATTTCCAACATCATTCGCCTCATGAATTTGTTTTAATTTGCCATTATAAACTATTAACACAAAAAGTATTAAAGTATCGTTACCGTAGGAGTCTACGTCCATAGTGGCTCCGTGGTCTAGCAAGAGTTTGGAGAGTTTTTTATTCGTTGTTCACTCGTTCGACTCATTCGCGCAAACCATCTTACCACACCTTTCTTAATTTTATAAAAATGTAACATGAAACATTTTATATCTAAATTTCACATCAGTCTCTTTACCTTAAGACAAGTGTATGATCCTAATGCTGTATTCCAGTCATATTGGTTGATAGACGTCTTACGCTTCGATCGGCTACACAATACTAGAGTAATTGTTGGCATAAAGTACAAATATTCAAATATTATTGGCTACTAGGAACTTGTCCGCCGTAGTGTAATAGTCAGCACGCTCGGCTACCGGTCTGGAGGTTCCGGATTCGATTCCCAAGGGAAGGGGTCAAATAAATATAAGTGATTTTTTCACTCTAATATTAATTCATTTTTAATCCGGACTGGTACCTGAGGCAGAAGGCCGATCACCTTTCCTTCATGTGTTGAAGATCAATATAACACTGCATTTATATGATGCAGTGCCCTATGCACCATTGGGGTGCGGATAAGGGTTTGAAGAAGAAAAAGACTAGGAACTTATGGTTAGGAGTTGACCTGACATACAAGCAGCACCTACTGATATACATAGCGTGATGGCATAATAATGTAATGACGGTATAATTTTGATCGTTCGCCTGCTAAATTTCACGCAACCATACGATTTCCACGATCCGAGAGAACTGATTCCCGACAACTTCCTACTTTAAACTATTATAAAATCGTTATGATGTAATATCGCCAGTCTGCAGTCTGCCGTGTACACGAACCATTGTTATACAAGGTGAAAGAAAAGAACCTTAGAAGGCGAATAGCTTAGTAAAGCGTCGCGCATATTATCGGCTGAAGGGAAGGAAAAATATATATATATATACTACAAATGTACCTGAAAATAAAGCATGTCTTAAAATCACACGCAGTTTCTCAGTATATGGTATACACATTTGCAATGCACTATTTGTACTCACATAATTAAATTGACCAAAAACTGTTGGTCATTTTAAACATTCAATAATTTTAATGTCAAGACTTTTGCAAAAATATGTATATTCTTTACTTGCGCGCGAGTGCAAATGACTTACCGTGCATATTTTACTCTCTGCATTACATTTTATGAGATTGGTTCCATTCCTAGGGACGGTGACATGAATGAGACAGACTACGCTCTTAGGAACAAATCATTCACAACATTTTGAGTGTGTCCAAATGCTTGTTCACAAATCTGGATTATCTCCAATTATAGGAGTATTTTTCTTATCATTTTTTGACATCTCATCAAAGATGAAGAAGAATTCTGGGCATTTACGGGGCTGACGACCGTCAATGGATAGAATTGGTGAATGTTACACTTGTGTAAAGTGATCACTTAAACCAGCCTTTGACGGTCGTCAGCCCCGTAAATGTCCAGACTTCCATATTTTTCTTCATCTTTGATGAGATGTCAAAAAATAATATGTCAAATCATTCGTTAGGACAGTGAAGATGATCATTCACCGTTCACTACCGGCGCATATATAAAAGTTCCTAGGCGACAAATCACTTAAAATGCGTAACATAATCTGTAAATCACTGTAAATTTCTTTAAATTATTATTATTTCTACTCATATGACAATAAATTTTTAAAAATTGGTAGGTATGAAGTTACCGATTTTAAGTGATAATTTAGCAATTTTTAGACAACATAGAACGCCATTTTAACCAATCATTTTTTATTCAGGTTCAAAAAAAATCTAAATAATTTTGTAACCACCTTGTGTGTGACTAGAAATAGGAATAGCTCTGTAATGAGAATCTAGTTATATGAGATATCTCCAGTCGTTATTTCAGACACGCAGTTATAATTGCCTTGCGGTCCTATAGTTAGACCTCTTGACTGGGTCACATGAGATCCGAGGTTCAACAAGATCCGAGGTAGCCAGTAAAATTAGACGAGGATACTGATGACTTCGAGAAAAAAACCCACAGGCGTTTGTCGATTTGCGATTTCACGTTCCTGAATACAATTTACTAAGCCTCTTTTCAAAACGATTTTCATAATTAAATTTTGATAATTGAAAAAAGCTACATTAAAAAATATATAAACGATTTTTAAATAAATTTTGACTTCATTAATTGAATCAGCAGTCACTTTGTGGTAACATCTATCCATTTTGAATTCAAGTTCCCACTGATAGGAAATAAAAAATAATAAACAAATAAATAAATAAAAATAAGAAACAGCTCCCCCTTCTTCGACCTTCAACGTCCCAAGGACCCAACTCTAAAATTTAGAATAAGCTTTACATACGCTAATATAAGCTTTAAACACCGGTGTTTGAAAATGATGCGGAATGCATCGAAACACGTGTCACAATAAACTTTAAGAAATAGTGGTATTTAATAAGTAAAATTTAAATTAAAAATAATTTTTGACTCCTCTACGTTGATAATATGCAAAGCAAAATTCGTCACATCAGTACGAACGGTAAATAATGCAATGCGTCAATTATAAATGAAGCAAAAAAATGAGTGTTCTTAAAATGTGCATACAGATTTTTATATGTATGTGCCTAATCTCAAATATGTGAAGAAATACACCCTACCATCATACGTCATACGGCCAATAATAAATAAGTAAAATAAAACAAAAACTACCGTACCTTATGTTAATGTGTTTATTTGCATGGGTGTCGTATTCTATATAACCTTGAATATTTTTTTAAGATGTTATTTTCAACTAGTGGCCGTTCGGTGAAATAAAACTGCCAAGTCACGAAGGGGTAAAAAAAACAGCATTGTTAATTTGTATTGGAAATATTCAAGGGGGTTGGAGACGTTCATCGCTATTAAATTGAGAACGTGTTATGTAAAAGAGGCAGGACGGAAAAATCTATGCGTGTTTCTGAATCATCGTCCTCAGATAGATATGAGAAAAAAATCTTCAGTCAAGAATCCGGACTGGTTGTGGAGCGATTACGAGTTTATTTTTAAATTCTTTCCACCTTTGGCACGCGTGCCATATTAATAAATTATTTAGAAATGTACAATCCACAAAACAACATACGTCGAGAAGTAGGTACTAATAAACATATTAATTGTTTTAATAAACATTTTTGCTTGATCACAACGCATTCCGATTCTCCTTACTTCTGAAAAGGGACCCAGTGGATCTATGTAAGATTTGCGATTATTTTAAGTACACGAATATATGAAAACAAACGCTACAGGTGAAGTTCTAAAGTAAGACTAGAATTTTGTTACAACTTTTTACATTTTTTATGGATTCGGCATTAACTTCGCAATGTTTTAATTTGTACCAGAAGATGAAAACAATTGTCGTTTTCGAAACTAGTCGTAAATAAAAATAAAACTCGATAAAGTGGATTATTCAAGTGTTTAATTTTAATAAAAAGAGTTTTTAAGTTCACAAAGGTTATAAAGTGTATAAACTGATAAAAACAACCAATGACATATCGCAAGCCCAGTAAATACCAAAAACTTCATAATCCCAGCTTGATAAACTCCTTAAGAAAATGAAGGCACCTCATTTATTTTATTGAAATATATATTATAAATTCAAGAGTTGAATCAGATCTTTCATTACACAAAACGACCCTTGGCTACTTAATATAGCTTCTTCTTGGTCTTGTTCTTACTCTGTTCCCTTTTATTTTTCTCTCTGTTTTTAAAATGATAACGTGGAGGTATTAATGTAAAATAAAATAAAATAAGCGCTAATATTAGACCACTTTTAAGTTTATTTATGTAAGTGCTACTAGTTCGAGAAATATATATGTTTATATTATCCACTGACACTTCGTGATGGAATTGCATTTTTAATAATATGATTAGATTAAAACCAATATTTTTAGCTTTTCCACTTTATTTTTATTTGACCAGTCTGATGATGTCGGTAACGACGAAACCTGGTCGCTGGTCAAATAAAAATAAAGTGGAAAAGCTAAAAATATTGATTTTAATCTAATAATATATTAAATACATATGTTCTTATCAACAAGTGAGATTACAAACAACAACAAAAATCAAAATAAATAAATTAAATAAACGCGACCTTATACAATATTTAAAAGCTATATATTTATGTATTTATTTTTAAATCAAACAGATTTTTGGATTCTACTAAGTTGTATTTTATTTAAAAAAAACACATAAAAATTTATACTGTACCAATCGTTTCGCCTAGTATTTAAATATTTTAATCATGTTAATATTCCATAAAGCTAATGCCACATCAATACACGATACAAGAAAGGATGATTTGATTCAAATGTTAATTTCACTAAAATGTGAACCTTATAAAAATAACGTATTCAACGTAACAATCAAAATACCCTTTCTACGTAATCGCTATTCCAGTTCATTTATAAGAAAATAACGACGACAAAACACTAATGAGATATTTGAAACATCTCATACGATGACTTTCTATGGATTCCTCCAAGGACGGTTTTTTTCTTAAGAAAGTGGGAAACCCCTTTCAAATTAGGTGAAGTCGCTTATTACGAATATACATTAGTACAAAGAATAAGTAGTACGACAGAAATCGCATACTTACGAGCATATAGAGAAAAAACGTATGCACAATCAAAACATAATCAAAATTAACCCGTATTATGAATTCTCCAATAAAATTATTGTGAAGAATCGGCATTCTTCATTAAGGCAAAATGTTATTATTTTCCAAAACATGTTAGGATTACGAATTACTCGTTTTTGTATGATACATCAGCGATAAAACAACAAATTAAGTTAGTGAGGCAAAATGATAGTGAAGCATATACAGTATCGAACAGATTAATTGAAAAAAAAACGTTTTTTTCGTATTTTCAGCACCCTCTTAAAAAAATGTTTTGGGGGGTGTTCCTCGTATTATAGACCAAGGCTGCTTATTTCAGTGACTGAGATGATGAATAGCGAGAAGTATCAAGCAATTCTACTGGCAAAAAAGATACTACCAGAGGTGCAAAAACGAAGGTCAAATGGTAATGGAATATTTCAGCAGGATTTAACCCCCTGCCACTAATCCAAAAAAAAATGTATTTTTTTACACAAAAACAATGAACTGTTTTGGACTGGTCAAGAATTTAGCCAGACATAAACCTATTGAAAGAATAAATTGAAAATCTATGGGCAATCTGTAAGAACCGGCTGTCGAAAATTGATTGCACTACGGTGGAAAATCTCATTTCGTCCATACTTCAGGTATGGTTTCGAGACAAAAAACGGCATCCACGTGCCAAAACCTTATAGAATCGATGCCAAGAAGAGCAATATCTTTGATTGTGCCCAAATGAAATCATATTAAATTAATTAATTTGTGATATAACTAATAAACAAAAGATTTAACAAAACTTTTTACGAAAATACAACAAAAAAAAATTTTTTTTTTCAATTAATCTGTTCGATACTGAATATAACCTTTCACTGTTAAAGCAAATATAAACCACGTCAAAATATTAAGCACTAGATCTCAGAGACAAACATGTGATATCGTTATCATATTTACAGGAGATAGGACAGGAAATTGTGTTAAAAAATATGTTTCCGATAGTATATAGTATTTCACGAAATATTTTTAATACCTACTATCAAAAGTATTTGCATATCATCGAAAGTCATCGTTTTGACTTCTTATCAAAACAAGATAATGTGTTGATAATATTAGATATACTTAATTACGAAGACATACCATCAAAACAATGGAATACTTATTATCTCTTTCCTGATGATAAATATATCATTAAAGGGTGTACTCTCAAATAAACAATTCAGTACGCGACCGGCTGCGCGAGAAGCCACACGTGTGTCCGCGTACTTTTTTAAAAGGAATATATACTTATTGGATTTTTTTTAAATAGAATATCTATTGAAGAATTATTTTTATAATTTTTTCAACTCCTCGACATTCAATAACTCTTTTCTTTTCAAAACCATACATTTATTTCGAAGAAAAAGAATCAATAATGTTAAATGTTAAATTAAATTGTATTTAAAATACAATTTGAATAAATATATTTTATAAATATGTACTTGTACCGTATCATTTCAATAATACAGTATTATAAATGCAATAATAGGGCATTGTATCGTATTGACGCAGTGTTATATTGATCGTTGATTACATGAAGGCACTGTGATCATGCGCTTCATAACCACCAGTCCAGGGTGATATCAAATAAACATTGAAATATAACAAATGAAAAATAACAAACATGCATTTTACACTTCTGGGAATCGAACCCGGGACTTACAGCACGGTAGCCAAACGCGGCAAGTATTTAATTACTGCGAATGTATGAAGACGACTACCAGTGGGCAGTTTTATTTATATTTTGAATATTGAAAGCATTAACTTTGTGGATCAAAGTGATATATTATTTTGAGAAATAAAAAGACTTTGTTTTTTTGATCCACTCACATTTTTATTAACAACCGATTTTAATTTATGTTCAATGTGTGAAGACGATAAAGGCATAAAAATAAGTTCTGTCATGTTTAGCTATGATATGATAGTATAAAATTATAAGAGGGTATCTCAAATCTCTTCGTACGATGTGTTCCAATAAAAACAGCTATACAAAAAAAAAACTCTCTTCGATGGATGAAACTTGCCGGTAGTGTCTTGTCTCCCCGGAACATGTCTTATCTTACCCCATACAACGCTACGGTATTGTATTTAGCCAACGAAGGCAATTTCGAAGCGCTGCAAGAGATGCAAAATAGGGCGATGAAAAAGGCGTTCAATTGGATAGAACTAAAAAAGTTACTCGTTTATAATGTTCTAATATTCACACATACATATTTTTTTTTACATAATCTCATGCCAAAATATATTGTTATTAAAATTGTATCAAGTAGTGATATCCGTGATTATAAAACTAGAAGTAGGAATATAATAACTGTATAATATAAAACCGATACATTGTTTTCAACAGCATTTATTTTTGGTACTTTTTTTTCAATCGGTTTTTATAAGCACCTCGTCATCTTCAGGGATAGATATGTACTGAAGATGACAAGGTGCTTGTCGATTATATTATAATTAAGTGGTTTAAAACAAATTTTGAGTTTTACTTTTATAAAATGTACCACAAAGTATCAACAAAAACATTCAACGAATGAAAAAATAATATTACAAAAAAAATATGTGTAAAGGATTAAAAATGTGCGATGAAATGCCAGAAAGTATGTAAAATATAAGAAAATTGAATGATTTCACTTTTTTTTGGCAAAGCACCCAAATTTTTTAGTGATACATCCGAGAAGATTTAATTATTGTAAGAGTGTTATGTTATGGCATAAAATCATAAGCACATACTTATTATAAGATTGTAGGATATATAGTGAAATATAAGTTGATATTCTTAGTAATATTCACTAACTTAAGAAAACAGACTATATTTTTTTAACTAATTTCATTAATTGATTCGGCAGTCACTTTGTGGTAAAATCTATCCATTTTTAATTAATGTTTTACTTAGTAAATACCACTAGTTCTTAAAATCTACTGTGACACGTGTTTCGATGCATTCCGCATCATCATACGGTGTTTGAAAATGATGCGGAATGCATCGAAACACGTGTCACAGTAGATTTTAAGAAATAGTGGTATTTACTAAGTAAAACATTAATTAATTTTTTTTTTAACTGTTTATTATGTTTTTAATCTCACATTTTTTTTAAACAAATGTTTTCTACTTTACAGATGTTAATGGTAAAATTATAACCTGTCCATCATTCAAAATTATGATAAAAAATAGAATCTAATTATTACAAAGTATTAAAAATTTCAAAGATTGCACACAAAGGGTGGGGAAACGTATGAAACTCTTTATAAAATCGTAAGAATTTTGAAGCAACAAACAAGTTAGTTTCGGAGCGATACGAAACACGATCTAGTAAAGCGGGCCACTTGTGAAACATGCCCAATTTTTATTACGATATATTATTTTGAAATAAATGTCAAGGCTCGCGGGAGAAGGCTTGCTAAAGCGTGCCACTCACAGGCAAACTTGTATCGATAAGCCGAACAAAACGTACGTTTCGTTATAATACGATACGAGTATTACATGCATGTTGCAACGGTCGACCGGCGTGAAATGTAACAGGTAACGCTACTAGGTTCGTGGGATATGGGCGAGATGAAGGTTATGGTTCTGTCGGCAGTAAATCGATTATTCCTTTATTCTATGCGTTCTTCTCAACCATCATATCGATAAATAGGGTTGCTTCTTATAGTATAACGATAAATCGAGCATGTTCCAAATAAGGAGTATTTACATTGGTGAGCTTATCGCTATAACCCAATATTTTCCAACCAAAAATAATCTAGTAAGAATGGATCTTTGTCAGACGGGAGGAATATCTGATTTAAATTACTCAACCTATAAAGGATTGTATTAGACTCGTTTTGTGTTTATAACAGCCGATATAATAATTATTTTCATTTATCATTTTCTTTTGGTTGTCAATGAATGACGTCACAGAAACTATGGAGTTATTTTAATATTGGTAACATTGCTAAATTATTGGCCGCTCTATTACACAAATAGTAGTGTAGTGGTAAACAAACAATCCACACTTCTACTATTACAGCTCTATAAACCATAGACAATAAACCATATGAAGTCATAAAACTTTCGATGACGGAAATTTGATGACGTATGCGAACACACGTTTTTCGTTTTATTCAAATATCTAAAGTTTAAACCTTAATATCTCCCTTAGTTCTCTACAGATTTCAATAAGAATGTCACCGATAGTCTTGTGTTTTTTCATATTAATTTATTAGTGAATAATCACACATCATGATACTTATTCATTGTCAATGTTTGCACCTTTAAGAGCTGTTTGATTACCAACTTTCAATTAATGTTTAAGTTTTTGTCAATCGCCGAGGAGGAATGGTGATACGATAGGTGGAAAGCTCTATGCATTTTTGAAATTCAACAGATATGTTGAGATGGTTTGGACACGTGAAAGGAATGAGTGAGGAAACAACGGTAAAACGAATATGTGAGGCAAGTGAAGTTGGAAATTGTATAATAGAAGCAGAAGAAAACTGGAAAGCTTGACATGTTCAAGTATTTCAAATACTCGAGAGTGGTCAGGTCGGGCGTCGGAATAATCGGGGGTATGTATGAATGTAAAAGAGGAGAAGAATGTTTGCAAAGACAGAGTGGTGTGGAGATACTATTCTCTTTGACTACCCCTGCGGGGAAGCGGCATGGTGGTTAGTTAATCGGTTTATAATATAATTTTTGTTATGATAATTTTCCATCTAGTGATCAGATTTCGGTTGTTATAAAAACTACGTTAAAACTTTTTTGATCTCTAAAAAGTGGTTGCCCGCGGTTTGCTTGCTAGTAAGAACTTGTTCAGATGACCGAGAGGTTAACGATCGGTGTCGCTGGTCACGTTCTAATTCGGTAAGATAACAATTCTGAACCGTAAGGAATTAAAATATCCAATTTCCAAATGAATCCTGGTACAAATGTATATCGGACAGTGGAAAAACTCACGACGGTAAAAAATATATATTGAAAATTAATCCTATGCATATTAAGTCGTATTAAGGCGGGATTATCGATAGCCCGCGGCCTTAGTTTCTTTAAACCCAGGTAACATTCGACGTTATTGAATTTTTCGCTATAAATGACGTTTTTGTATTGAAACGAAAAAAAATCTTCGAAATAAATACATGCTTTTGAGAAGAAAAGAGATATTAAGGGGTGAGCAGTTTAAAAAATCGCAGTTTACTCCTCGACTGCTGTTGGAAGATATCTTTGAAGTGGGGACTGACCGGAGCATTTCGTCGTAACGTAACATTCGCGGCGAGCATCCGAACATCCGATGGAGTACTCGGAACGAGCTCGGCTCGCTGTACTGACTGTATTTTACAAAAAAGGTACCGTAGGGTTACTTGAACTTTGATGTGTTACTTGGGCCCAGTACAAAAAAAAAATTAGATCGTGGTATCGATCGAAGTATCGTGACAATAAGTGTCACCTGTCAGGGAAACAATGAATCGTGTCGATACGTTCATTATTGTAGACCAAATACAGATTTTTTTTGTACTGGGCTCAAGTAACACATCAAAGTTCAAGTAGCCCCGTTCTACGGTATATTTATTTATCGAACGACATAAGCCTTTTTGTTGTTGGGATACAAGGTTTTAAAAGGTACCAAACAAATGGTGGTGCGTACCAACAACACTATATATAGGAAACAGGTAGGTGAAAACACAAAGGCCTTTACAGTTATTATACCTTTGAACAGGTGACTGTTATGCACGATGCTTACAAATAACAGGTAAAGAAGCCTGGGACTGTGCAATGCAAGGGAAAAATTTATGAAACCGTTAAATTCGGAATATTGATGGCATTGCCATAGATTATACTCACAAAAAGTATCGTCTGTCATTTCGCTCACTCCTTTCAACAACGTCATATATCAAAAACTTGATTTTTCGGGAGATCGTTTTTAAAGTTTAAGAATATAATGAATGTATAAAAATAAATATCGAGCCACTTATTGAACATATTACTTTGCAACAGATATTTTTAGGTAAAACCTGAAGGTTTTTTCTCCATTTGAAAAATATTTAGTATATTTAAAAAAATTTAAACAATACCTTTTCTTCAAAATGCAAAAACAATACAAATGCAAGAACAAAATGCAAAAACAATGCCCTGTAGCGGGTAAATATTAAGTTAAAAATATGCCGCTTTTGCTGGGATATAGTACATTTTCTGGGCATTCCGAAAACATGCACAACTGAAAATTGAAAATTTTTGATATATGACGTTGTTGAAAGGAGTGAGCGATTTATGTTTTGCTTGGGAATATTTACCCTTATATTTATGAAACAAAAGAGTGCACCGAAACCGTAAAAAATGGAAAAAGGTTTACACGAAAGAGAGTTACTATTTTTGAGAAGTGAAGTATATTTTCTCTAGCGAATTTGCAAAAAGCATCAAGGTTCATGTTTTATAACAGCAACGTTTTTGCTTGTGGCGCGTCGCAAAAAAATGGAAAAAGGTAAAAGGGTAAGACGAAAAAGAGTTGCTATTTTCGATAAGAGAGCCATATTTTCTATCACGAGAATTATTATGATTTATTCTATCAGACACTTCCCATGTATTATTATTCCCCCTATGGATGATATATCAATATTGTAGGTGTCTCAGCTTGAGATGAAACATATATACTTTTTTTTATATGAAAGGAGATGGAAGCCTGAGCATCCCTGAACTTAGAACCTGGCATTTGGCTGGCTTAAGCAATCGCTTTATACACTTGTGTAACGTTCACCATTCTGCCACTCTGCCCTACCATTCTGCCCATTATAAGCATCTTTGTGTAAAATTTAACGTTATTAGTTTGACAGGAATATAAACGTATACATTATTTGAGACAGCAACTATTTGGTTAAAAAAATAAACAGTTTTTCTAATAAAATACAGGTTTCCCCGACTGTACAATTTGGTCTGTATATAATTATTGCCTGGCCTTTGAAAACGTAGATTATGCTTATAAAAATATTTATTGAAAATTTTAGGGTATTTGGAATAAACGGAATCGGATTATATTGCCTGCCTTCCATTTAAACGGCAATAAATATTTAATCGCATGATTGGAAAGCGAAATATCATTTTAGAAATTGGTAAAAATGGTGGCTTTGCGTGGTCATACTCTTTCCAAAGGAACTTCAACTGAAACACAAATTAAGAAATATGCCATGATTGGCAAGCCATTTATTTATCTTTTTAATAACAGTTATTGGTACATTGATGCATGAAAGTTTTCCAGTATAGTATCTTAGTGTGAACACCCCAAGGCTTATGACCTGGCAATCGAGTGGCTTTTTCGCAACAGCAATACACGCAATACTAAACATCGCTCATGGCGGACAGCGTGCTTCTTGACAGCCGTAGTCACTTAGCATTTTTAATGTTTTCGATTGCATCATTGTTCCATGATTATTAATGTATTGTAAATATTTCAATCACATGAGTGAGTTCTCGGTGCCAAGTTTTAAAATATTGTGAATAAAATAATTGCTCTAATTATAAGTTTAATAAAAATCGAAAAATCATGTTTTCAGGCGTCTTCTAGTATGTTAAATAATTTGGGAATAATCTTACATATATTTTATAAAGGTCTCCGCTAAGTACATGAAAAAAAATACCCGATTCAACCTTAAAATGGTTCCCAGAACTCACATGTGAAAGAACGTGTTAATTAAACGATATATACAAGTTCCAAAATTTGAGTATTGTGGTTATCAATCATGGGTAGAATAGTGAATGTTACACGTGTATAAAGTGATAAGATCGTAAACCCTGTAAATAGGCAGACTTCCATATTCTTCATCTATGTTGAGATGTCAATGTAAAAACCACATGATAAATTTAAAAATAAAATTTAAAGCTTGCATTTTTAAAATCTTTAACCCGATGAACCAATCACATTTAATCCACAAGGACACACAGAATCGGAAATGTACCTCTACATAAATTATTGCATTTGGAAACGCGGGTATAGGTCAGCTAATTATTTATTGAAGTACTAACAGGTAGGAGTAACTATATAGGACCAAGTTGGTCTTGCGCAAAATAACGTAACCAGTCTTCACCATTTATAGGAATCTTACACCAACCATAGTCAGTCAGTCCTAGCCAAATTATCACGACTAAAGAAAAAAATAACAAAAAATACAAGTATAATTTGTATAATACTTACGTATAAATAAAAATATAATATTTCACAGGGTTATAAGTTATAATCCTGAATTCAACTTAAACTAGACCGACAAAGACACGGAAACTCTTTTTTTATAAAAAGAAATTAAGAAAAATCACTTTTGTTATTTATAAACTTAAAATCTTGGCATTTAGAGTATGTTTATTATATTTATTATATCGTGACCTATAAATACGTAGAATCGCAAAAAACTAGTGAATATCGAGGGCACACTAGCAGAATGCGTTAAGTCACACAAACATGTTCAGGGATAATGGATTTTAAACGAGAAAACTTATTCTAGCCATTCTTACATACTATTTTATTTAAATGAAATTATCACTTATCTACTGTGAATAATATACTTTTGGAAAACATTAATATTTATTATTTGATTTTATTTGGAAATTAAACAGAACAGTTACATAAATTCATTTACATTAACGAGTAACACAAAGCTGGTATTTGTAACATTCCAGTTACAAAATTTCACATTACGTAATTTAATAAAAATACCTGGAAAAAAGACGGGGGGGGAGGAAAAGGGGAAAAGGGAAAGATCAAAGCTCATATCAAAGACAAATTATGTGACAATAGGTACACACCAAGATATGAATATCGACTTACTATGTAAGCGATCTTGACCAATTTTGATAAACGATAATATAGAAACTTTGTTAAAGAGTTTTTTCTACTATAATACCCATAAGTATGATTCATTCTTTGCAATTCATAACTAATAATTTAATTTATAAATAAAAAGCGGTGCGTAAGAATGCCTAGAATAATCTTTCTCATTTTAATAGATTTATATTATCCACTGACACTTCGTGATGGAATTGCATTTTTAATTTATTATTAGATTAAAACCAATATTTTTAGCTTTTCCACTTTTTTATTTGACCAGCGACCGGGTTTCGTCGTTACCGACATCATCAGACTGGTCTGACCAGTCTGATGATGTCGGTAACGACGAAACCCGGTCGCTGGTCAAATAAAAAAGTGGAAAAGCTAAAAATATTGGTTTTAATCTAATAATAAATTAATTTCTCCTTTTAAACTACAATATATAATTCTGGAACATGTTTGCATGACTTACATTTTAGTTTGAGCTGGGTTGGAATTACAATAAAAAAGAAAATGCATTTAACTACGTAGTGTCGATAACTTTAACATTACTTTTGGACATTTATTTCTCACGACTTTAGCAAAAAAAAATTACTAAATCAATCTAAAGTGAAGTTGTCCACAATACGCAGAAATGCGTTACTGTAATTCCAGCCCAGGGTTTGTAATACCTTCAAAGTACATTGAACGCAGTACACAACCGTATCGATTTGCCGGTGATAGTTGTTCACTTGATAAGTAGGCATGTAACAAATGCATTGTTTGTAACGTTTTAGTAACTGACGTCAGAAAGGAATATCGAAATGCGAGAAATGTATCCTAGTAAGTACCTACGCAAATCAAATATGCTAGGTACCTACGTAGAGCAGACTGAATGCAGTCGAAATGCGATCCCTCAGAGGAGTGTGTGGCAAAACGATGTTTGGTAGATGTTCGAATGATGAAACAAGGAAAGAATGCAAGGCTGAGATAAGCTACTACTACTACCATCACGCCGTTTCCCCGCAGGGGTAGGCAGAGAGGATGGAACGCCACACTCTTCTGTCCTGACATACACTCCTCGCCTCCTTCACATCCATACATCTAGTCATACATGCCCTCCGATTACGCAGACTTTTGACACCGCCAGATTTTAGGTTCTGATTGATCTGATCGTGCCAAGCCTTTTTCGGTCGTCCACGTTCTGTATTCCCTCTCACATTCGCCACATATATTTTCTTAGTCATTCTCTCGCTATCCATTCGCTCCACATGCCCATACCACCGCAAAGATAAGCATTATCGATAAATTTAAGAAAGGTGTGTTGAGATGGTTTGGACATGTGAAACGTATGAGTGAGGAAAGAACGTTTAAACAAACTTATGAGGCGAATGTAGTTGGAAAAAGAGGCAGAGGAAGACCGAGGAAAACTTGGCACAATCAGGTATGTCAAATACTTGAAAGCGGCCGGGTCAGGAGTCGTAATAATCGTCGGGTATATATGAGGAGATGCAAGAATGTGGAAGAGGCAAAGAATGTTTGCAAAGACAGAGTGGTGTGGCGTTCGATTCTCACTGCCTACCCCTGCGGAAATTTATTTTCACTCCCCCCCCTAAGAGTCGAACCTGGGACCTCCTGACCTATCTAAACACGCTAACCATCACACCACGGAGGCGGACGAAATAATAAATATAATAAAATAAAATGTATGCAATGAATTCAAATGTACAAATAAAATGCGAGAATTAAGTTGTCGTTAGGTGGGGAAAGCAACGAAGGAGACAATGGTATGCGCATGTGAGGAGAATGGAACCATCCAGACTTCTACATCGAACTATATGGCCAACCCCGTGGTAGACGACTCCCGGACAGACCACCAAAGAGATGGATCGATAGCTGGGAATCGACATCGCAGGAGGCTAATCCCTACATAAATAAAATAAAAACAGGCCACAAGGCCTACACCAAGCAGAAGAAGTATTAAAAAATACAGATTTAATTTTTTGAAATAAATTCAAGTGCAGACGTGTCGAGTGTTTAATTTAAAAGCGAATGAGTTTTATTGACTAATTAATCTAGTCTTACTAATTCGGTTTTCATGGTGGAATACTTGATCTGTATCTATAAAATGATGAACTCGTATCCACCTTTGGCAGCGTTCATGGCTAACTTCAATGGGAATACGATAAACAGGCTTTTCAAATTAAAATACAGTATCGAACAGATTAATTGAAACAAAACGTTTTTTTTCGTATTTTCAACACCCTCTAAATAAATGTTTTGGGAGTGTTCCTCGTATTATGGACCGGGGCTGCTTCTTTCAGTGACTGAGATAATTAATAGCGAGAAGTATCACCCAATTCTACTGGAAAAGATACTACCAGAAATACAAAAACGAAGGTCAAATGTTAATGGGATATTTCAGCAGGATTTAACCCCTTGCCACAAATCCAAACAAAATAATGAAATTTTTCACACAAACACAATGTATTGGACTGGTCAAGAATTTTGCCAGACATAAACCAAATTGAAAATCTTTCGGCAATCTATAAGAATCGGCTCTCCAAAATTTATTGCACTACGGTGGAAAAGCTCATTTTGTTCATAATTCAGGTATGGTTTCGAGACGAAAAAATTGCATCCACGTGCCAAAACCTTATATAATAGATGCCAAGAAGAGTAAAATCTTTGGTTGAGCCCAAATGAGATCATATTAAATATAAATTTGTGATATAACTAATAAATAAAAGATTTTAAGAGCAGAGGAAGACCGAGAAAAACATGGCACGATCAGGTATGCCAAATACTTGAAAGCGGTCAGGTTAGGAGTCGTAACAATCGGCGGGTATGTATGAGGAGATGCATGAACGTGGAAGAGGCGAAGAATGAACAAAGACAGAGTGGTGTGGCGTTCCATTCTCTCTGCCTACCCCTGCGGGAAGCGGCGTGATGGTTAGTTAGTTAGATTAAAAGATTTTACAAATTTGTTTACGAAAATACAACAAAAAAAGTTTTGTTTCAATTAATGTGTTCGATACTGTATGTATATACATATATATACTTAACAAAATGAACCTAATCTATTATTTATATGTACTATATACACGGCCATAAAGCAGGTATAACGTATAGGTCTTCCTGATTTAAAGCTCGTATTTGTAATGACTTTGAAGGCAAAAGAATAAAGACAAGCTCCGTATATTACATTGTGCTTGCTTACATTTCCTGCTTCTAGACCTCGAACGGATAACCACCAATTTAGGAGGCGACCAGGTCACTAAAGTGTTAAGGGACTTCCAATGTTTAATTTAAGGGCAAAATATTCGTAACACAAGTTTAATGCCCTACATACGTTAAAGAGCAACTAAATTTTCATTAAACTTTAATATTTTTTTCTTAGAACACCGTTTTTGTACTGAAAAAATAAGGTTTTCTGCGAAATACATAAGTATATGATTTTAAAAGAAAAGAGTTATTGAAAGGTGAAGAGTTGATATTTTTTTTTAAATTCTTTATAATATTTTCTAAAAGAACAAAAAACAAAAAAAATATTTTTGTAAATCGGTCATTAAATGAAAATTACGTGAAATTAAACAATATCCAGATACTTATGTATCAAAAAAATAATAACTTATATTACATTACTTATCTTTCTTAAACCATATTACCAATCAATAGATAATAAAAAATATCATAAATTAAAAACGTGTGGCGAAATTACGATTTTTTTAAATCTTTAATTTCTTAAGGTACATTTATTTTAAGGTTCGATTTGTAGAAATTCCTCACCATACCTTGTCTTTAAATTCATATTATGGATATGAAATCCATTGAGGCGCTTTTACATTTTAAAATCGTTGCTTCATTTCAAAATTATACTTTCGATAATATTATTTACTGCGTTTTAAATACACATTATGTATTTAACACAATAAATGAAAATAAAAACATTGATACTAATCTTGGTATGCCAGCCACCTCAACAAAAACATTGATAAAAATAGTAGTATGATGGGTTTCTCAACAAAGGACAGTAAATTTAAAAATAAACAATAAAATAAAAGTAATGGTTCTGTTGTTCTTAAATATTTCTGCCAGAATAAAAAAAAATACAAAAAAATTAAATGGTATTTGTTATGTTTCATGAATTTGATATCGCAAAAACGCCGAATTTTGTCATGTAGGTAATAAAATACAAGAATTTCACATTTTTGTGATTGTTGTAATTACTACGGTTTTACGTAGCAGGGTAGTATATACATAGGTATGAATAACAAGATAAAATGATTGTTACCGTATATACAATACGTATGTTTGGTAGTTTGTACGTGTGTACATAACATAGGCACACATGCATCGCAAAAACATGTTCGTAAAACAAGGCCACGAGCCTTTAATGTCACAATATTGTCACGAGCATACGGCGTATTAATCTAAACAATTTATTGGTAGTTTTATAATTTCATATATTAAAAAAATAACAATTTCCAAAGCCGCAAAGTCAAATCTCGTTCAACAAATAGCGAGCAGCCCCCCCCACCCCCGTTCCCCAACAACTTGACAAGAGCGAGAATCGCGGTTTGCTCTAATGATGTCTTCTTTATAGTAAACCGTTATTATGACCGCAATTACCACAACTACCTGAGCATAAAGTTCTATCGCAATGATATAAAATAAACGAAAGTACATTATTCCCTAAATAACAGTAAGATTACGGTAAAAATGTATATTTTGTTTACAATGCTTTGTGCTAAAAATAACTCCTGGTTTCATAACGATTTTAAGACGACACTTAATTCCATATTTACAAAAAAATACTCACAGTGAAAAGCTTATACTTATATCTAAGTCATGACGAAATTAAACGTATGTCGTATACATATCTTTTCAAATACTCACTTTTAGCCGATTGAGATTCCCGTCCCTAGCTGCATTGTAAACGACGCTCTTATGATCCACAGTAAACATGATAACAAACACAAAATCACCAATCACAAGTAAAAAGGGGTTTAATACGAACACATACACTATTTAAAACTGTTACTTCTCACAATTTCTTTGTAAATGAAACACACAATTATTTAGGCACCGGAGTGCAGTCGAGATAACCGCGCGCCAACAGCTGCTGCAAAATAACTGACTGCCATTTTAGTTTACGCTGTTTGAAGTAGTAACAAAGAAAAATCAGGCAACATTGTCAGTAAACGTCAGATTTTGTAGACAAGTGTCTGACTCACAAAAGAGTTATAATAATATTCGCTGTTGGTGCGCAATACCTTAGAAATGATATCACCTTGCTGAGTAGGTGCGCCAGTAAACATCGTCTTTGCTTTGTGCATTAGAAACTAAGGACAACAAAAATATAGTGTTTTCTTCACACCCATGGATGTTGAGCTGAAGAAAGAGAAAGCATGATGTAAATGCGTGACTTCCAAAATTCAACACATAAATTTAATTTACTTTCTTTATGCGCAATGCACACAAAACAGAAAATAAACATTTTAACCACTTCTTATCACTACTAAAATTAAAGAATTGTTTAAAAATGTGTTTTAAATTATTATTTTATGGCTTTTAGAGTAATAATACAAAAAAATACAAAATGAAATCAGTATTCATTTTCAAACATAAATGGGTACCTACCTACGTTACGGTCATACAACTGAAAAGAGTTTTTTGTAAATAGTTTAACAGTTGTTTTATTTTCTTTGCTCTTTTTTATATATAATCTATTGAATGATTAATATTCCTGCGGTTTTAAAAAAATCTAGGAAGTATTATTATTCCATCATAACACCACGATTAATTTCGCTAAGACATCGAAAATTAGTTGCGTAGACACTATGTTACATTTTTGTAATTTTGACACCTAGCTGGCTTTTTTACTCTTCATATCCAATGTGACTGTTTTTTTCCGTTTATATCAGTAGTTTAGTAGTTCAGATATATTATTTGATTTTCGGGGTTGATAGAAACGAGAAGGAAGTAAATTAAAACATCAGATGAAGTTTGTGAATCGCTAAATAAGGTTGTTATAAGAGAAACGCTTTTATTATACAGCAAATCACTTGTGATAAGGAGACAAATTTGTATGTGGTTAAATTATTTTATCGTCTACAAACTGTGATATCCACTTTAAGTGTTTGTGATATTCAATTTTTTTAATGTGATGTAGGCAAAGTAAATCAATTCATTCAATAAAAATGTTTCCAATTGACAACATTTGGTTTCCCACATTCTGTACTGTCATTGTAAAAGCAACTTTTTTAATCCATTATTTTTCATTTAAAAACAATCTGATGACCTTTAGAAAAACTAAAACTTACAAAACAAACTATTCAACGGATTAATTATCATCGTTAAAATCAGAAAATTATTACGGAATACAGAATATTTTCTTCCTATCTCCATTTTGTTTCTATTCACCCCGCCCCAAATGACAAGTGAAAACATTTCAACATTAGCTTTATTTCAGAATTCTATAACATAGATATTCATCTCAAACCAAGAAAGGAATACAAGAAACTACTTTTTGAAAATATTAAAAGACAAGAAATGAACCAACTATAAGGTTATTCAGTCGGAAATATGAAAACTCGTTTTTATTCGCTCCATCAGATAGTATATAAGTAAGTAACGGAATTTTCTCAAGACCGTGATACTGGTTATCTCGGGTTTTAAAACCAAAGATCAACATTTATAGCATGTGATATATAATTCATTACATAAAAATAAACAAATCAAAAAATATTTTTTGTTACCTGCAAATCTGTAAAAAAAAATTGAAATCTTGTCATTTGAATATATTAATATTTCTAGAAATTGAATGCTTTTATAATTGTTTATACGCATTTACATTAGTTAAATTCTGGAAGTTTTGAATACATCTGTGCTAACGACATCTGTCGTGGATTTCATTTATTAAATTCAAAGAGATGTAATTATCTCAATATGAATTATTTCAAATGATACATAGGTGAAAGAGAAAAGAAAAAAAAATCATTCAAAAATATTTTCATTTTCTTATGGAATTTTTAAGTGTGGAAAAACGGCAGGTTACTAACAGGATTACAAGTGAAACAACTGTGTGTTTGAAGAAACTGAGATAAGTTCAGTATAATGCTTTGCATATGGAATAATTGAACAATGAGGTAATTCGAATGGTAGTGAATAAAAGTGAAGTAGAAGATAGTAAGGCGAATGAGGTTATTAACCACTTGCCATGACAAAAAGAGTATTTTATTTTTTTTAACGGTTTTTAGTCTTTGGCAAAGATAATGTTTGAGAAAAGTTGTCGTGTGAGTTTTACAGGGATTGTAGATGGCTATTATTGATAACAAATATTTTTACTTTATTACTCAGGGAGGGATGATTTATAAACTCTCGTTTGGGTCCATAGCATACACATAATTATTTGATTATTGAATGATTATTCAAAACAGAACTTGGGTATTAGTAACCTTCTTAACCCCTTGGCTACCAAAATTCGAAATATCGGCTTTCGGTACTCAAACAAGTTTTATAAAAGTATCAGATTAATTTTGAAAAGTTTGTTAAGGATTTCTTAAGGGTTGTGAATTTTTATTATTTTAATTATGATTTCTTTCAACAAGTTATGTAAACATTGATATTTTTCATAGATATTAAAATTATTGAACACATTTTATAATGAAATCGTGGTATTTCAAGCATGGTAAGCCCAAAATCCCTGATGCCTAAGGATAGACTTTTGCTCGTCCTTACTAAAATCGTAACCATCCACTAGTTAAGTTTTTCAGTACCCTTAAAAATACTCTCGTGGTATCTCGAGGGAAACAATTTTAATTAAGTGTGATAATCATTTCTCATTTAAAGCGGTATAATTTTTAATGGGATATCGTTAAAAGTACATCCTGCAATTATAAATTATCATCCTGCACTCAAACGTGTATTTGATAAAGTTACCCTTTTTTGACAAACTGTAAACACTTTTTTTGTCTAAAACATGATTTTTAGTCAAGTACTATTTTGAAAGAGCGCGCTAAGTTTTTTTCTTGAACTTTTGCCATCTACCATCGTGTATTATCCATGGAATAGCAGGATAGCCAATATGGCAGATTACTGTTATTTTCCCAAATCCTTTTGCTCGGCGGCGTGGACGATTTGCCAGGAGATGTTACAATTCAAAAATAAAATATGGCTTAATTGCATGCTTTTAGCATGAATTGCGTATTTACAAGTTTATAATTTATATCCGTTGTTGAAATATAGATTTTTTTATACTTTGGTATCAAAAATATTCGGTGATTTATTCACGATTGTGCTTTATGAAATCTGTTGTGCGGGTATTGTGTTTATGGTGGCAAGGTGACGTTTATTGATGTGGAATTTGTGAATTAAAATATGTGTGATCTATATTCGTAACAGTTTGGACGGAAAGTGTGTTTTTTGTTGGCAGAATTTGAAATGTGATAGGTTAGGCCTTCTGATCTCATATCTAACGTTATAAGTGCCTACATTTACGATGTATCCAACGCCGGCAAGGCACCCTGCAGCGGCGGTAAGTGTATAATAATCAGTTTTACTACTAAATTTACCATTTAACCGAATACTTACTACATAATTTTCATAATTATAGGTTTGTTATTACTGCTGGTCGTTACTTTTTAGGTTTGGTTACAATCCTAAATATAATTTTAATCGACTCATGTGTAATATAAACATGTGCTCATCTCTCAACACCTTGTTGTACGGTGAACAAATTTTATGTGTAATGTAAAATTAAAATTGTTAAGGAAATGTTAAAAAACCATTGTTCTAATAGGTACATAATTTATTAAATTTTTTTAAATTCAAAATATTTTCAGAGGTGAGGGTTATGAGGACTCTGGTTAGTTGTACAATTTTTTAGTACATAAGAGCGCTCAGAAGATAACACTAAAAGTTAACCTACCTTAGATATTTTAAAACAGTCAATTATGGACATGTGTATGTTTCAGGAATAATCATTGAATTGTTTGCCAGTCGTTCTTCATTAATTTTTCCTCACAGATAGTGAAATTTTCTAAAATAAAATATTTTAAATTCCTGGACGATTATAATTACTTGATCTATTTGTCGATAACATTCTGATTACAAAGGGTAAACTTGCCTAAATGTAATATGTAAAGATAATCTAGTATTCATTTATTAGTCTGTTTCGCTCTCATTGTATCGATTGATTGATTTTTAATTATAATATTTGCTGGCATAACCAAATTATTTGAGCCTTGGTATGATAGATGTGCGAATAGTGAAATAAGGAAGGAATGCAAAGCTGAGATAAGCATTATCAATAAAATTAAGAAAGGTGTTTTGAGAAGGTTTGGACGAATGAGTGAGGAAAGAACGGTAAAACAAATTTATGAGGCGAATGTTATTGAGAAAAGAAGCAGAGGAAGACCGAGAAAAACATGGCACGATCAGGTATGCCAAATACTTGAAATTGGTCAGGTTTGGAGTCGTAACAATCGGCGGGTATGTATGAGGAGATGCATGAACGTGGAAGAGGCGAAGAATGTTAGCAAAGACAGAGTGGTGTGGCGCTCTATTCTCTCTGCCTACCCCTGCGGCGAAGCGGCGTGATGGTTAGTTAGTTAGTTAGTTTTGACAAGAATCTAAATAATAGGAACATTGTATGACTTGAGGTTCGGTACTGGCATACTAACTATGCAATATACAAACATGTATATAGCAATGATATTGTCATTCATTTTTGAGGTTTTATAGATGGGTACGTGTTTATGGAGCCCTTCAGGTTTCATTTTGGTTTCATATGGTCCTACCACCATTTGGATGTTGTATGGCAGTGCAGGACAAGTAAGGTAGATATGTGCCACGTTGCATATACTTAGTATTGGCAATAATATTGAGAGTCGGCATTGAATGCTTTTTATTGCCTAATGGTGGACTCTAGCATCTATGCAGTAGATTGCCTAGTTCTAAAACTGTGTAGAGCATTTTTGTGATAATACAGGTATTTTTTTAATGAGATACTTTAAAAATGTAATTATATTTATATCATCATTAAGTTCTATACACTGTAATACAGTTTAGTGTATCAGTGTACATTTAGTTTCCTGGACATTTTGGTGAATTACCCTTATATTCTAGTATAAATAAAATATATAAATTTATAAGAAAAATCTGTTTACTTCCATCTTCTATTATACACATCCTTTTTTTCTTTTTGACTGTCTATGAATTTCCAACTGATTCTTCTGACATAGAACTTTCAACGTGAAATTAAATTCTAATGATTAAAGAAAACACTTCGTTTTTTACCACTTGAGTTTTATTATAGACTACATGTTTCAGAAGTTAAACTTCCATCATTCAGGTCTGTATAATAACTAAAATATAAAATTGTTCTATAAATGAGGGAAAAGTAAGGGGAAGGGGTTAGTCAAGGGACAGAGTTTGAAAACAAAGGAAAAATGGAAAAAATAAGTTAATGCCGAAACAATAAATAAAATTAAATTCTTATAATTTGTATGAACAGTGTATTTGAATCAGCACTAGGTACTCAGTTTATATATTAATGTAGCTTGAATAGAATCCTGCCATTTTTTAGCGAAGTTCGGGTACTTTAGAACGTATCGGTTGGAAATCACTAGATAAGCACAAATAATCAATGGTACTCGGCTCATGTTTTAGTGCAGGTTGTATGGAATCCTGACATTGTTCAGCGAAGCTAGGGTCCTTTAGAACGTATCGTTTTGGAATCACTTAATAAATACAAATTATCAATATGTCTATATTCTCCATATATGAAGACTGACTGTGTTTTTCTACTTACATTTTGTTTTCGAAAACCCGAACTGCCATAGATTAATTATCAAATAATTTGTTTGCAATTATACTTTTTTCATAATAATATTATTCCTCTTCATCATCTTCTTATTTTGGTTTCCCGTGTCCTCGAAGCTGTTTCTCCATCTCTTGTCTGTCTTCTAGGAAATGGTGTCCAGAAAGTTGTCCATGTTTCATAGATTTGACAAATTTATTGTGCCTTTGACGTGTTCTCTCTCAACCTACATCCACCCACTGGTAGGTGAAGGTCTCCTTCAATACCTGCCACTTCTTGCGGTTCCGTTCCTTCCTCGACTCCTTTACAGCAATATAACCAGTTCACTTTTCTGTTTTTAGACGCCATTACACTACTTTTCTCCCAACTGCAATCTACTCATCCGGATATATAGCCTGTCCATTCTAATTTTCTTCAAGCAACCACAGCGTTGTGTCAACGTTATCAAAACCTCCTCATTTTCAGTATGCTTATACTCATTTTGTTTTACACAAAAATGTTAATATGTAATTTATTTTTATAAATAATATAAATAATAATAAGGGTTTTTCATTAAGAGCGCTCAAACTTTGAAATGAAATAAAAGAAGCGCCCTAAGTGATATTGCTACAGTTGTTTTTTTAAAATATTATTATAATTTATTTTAATAAATAAAGGGTTTTTTATTAAGAGCGCTCAAACTTTGAAATGAAATAAAAGAAGCGCCCTAAGTGATAATCCCACAGCTGTTTTTTTAAAATATTATTATAATTTATTTTTATAAATAAAGGGTTTTTCATTAAGAGTGCTCAAACTTTGAAATGAAATAAAAGTGCCCTAAGTGATATTGCCACAGTTGTTTTTTTAAATATTATTATAATTTATTTTTATAAATAAAGGGTTTTTCATTAGCGCTCAAACTTTAAAATGAAAAAATAGAAGGGCCCTAAGTGATATTGCCACAGTTGTTTTTTTTAATAATATTATTTTAAAGTACATTCAGTGACATGTGCGGAACATAATTTCAGCCAAATGGCCACTGCGGCTCAGGCAACAATGCACTTGTACATCGAACATAGTTTTGAGATAATCAGTAAAATCTGCTTATTAATCATTTCATCATTATATTTAATTGTTCTGATTCATCTTGAATTTTGTTATTTCTTTCGCTTATTTCGTAATGTCACAATAACATATGACCTTATTTTTACTACTACTACTACTACTACTACCATCACGCGGTTTCTCCGCAGGGGTAGGCAGAGAGGATGGAACGCCACACTCTTCTGTCCTGACATACACTCCTCGCCTCCTTCACATCCATACATGTAGTCATACATGCCCTCCGATTACGCAGACTTTTGACACCTGCCAGATTTTAGGTTCTGATCGATCTGAACGTGCCAAGTCTTTTTCTCACATTCGCCACATATATTTTCTTAGTCATTCTCTCGTTATCCATTTGCTCCACATGTCCATACCACCGTAAAGAACTCTTCCTAATCTTTTTAATTCTGTCCTTATTTTTTATTATAAAAAAAGACAAATATAAACCCCCCAATAATATTGAGAAAGGTACTGCGTTATCTGAGAGAACATTATAGAAGTTAAATGTTTTTAGATTATATTTTAATTTAAGAATGACTCATTTCACTCATTTCCACTGTTGAAATATAATAATACAATTTAAAACATTAACCCCACATAAAGTTCCCTCCGATAACGCGAAACCTATCTGTTGGGGGTTTACTGTATTTGTGTTTTCATTATCAACAAAAATACTTTAATTTCATACCACTTCTGTGAGCCTGAGCGGCCTATTATTAAAAATAGTTTTCAAATTGTGGAAGAGTGGGTTCGAACTCAGAAACTCTGACTGGAGACCCCACGACACTAACCACGAGACCACAACGCGACACATTTTGATTTGAATAAATTTCTCTATTTTCTGTGTAAAAATCTTTTCAGTCAATTCACATTTTATAAATAGATAGTAAAAGTTAACGCGTTTTTCTTTGACCAAATGTTTTTGAAGTGAAAATTCTTAGGCGACGATTCGATATTTAGTTTAGATAACTTAAAATAGAATTTTATTTAGTTAAAAACGTATTTTTCGGTAACATTAATTTCCTGTCAATACAGTAATGTAGATACAACCGGTTTCAAAATCCCAAAGTCGTTAGAAATATTTATTTTTCTTATGTTTACTAGTACTATCTGCGAACTAATTTTTAACACCTGTATAATGCAAATCTTGACCACTATTAGTATATTCTAGTATATTTTTTGGTTAGTGTAGATATAGCTTCAAGTAATAACACCTCTAATTTACATATAATTTCCGAATAAAAAAAAATTATAAAAAAAATTTTAGTTCAAAAGCATGTTAAATTTGTTTTAACTATGTAGATAACGCATTATATTTTTTTCGGAATACATCACCAGATAAGTATGTACGTAATAAAATATTGAATATAATTTTGACTCAACACGAATGAATTTTTAGTTTAATTATACTTCTATTATATAAATAACTAATTTATTTATATAATGTAATCGTTTTCCGGATAAAAATTAATAACAATTTTAGATATAACTAATTAACAATAATTTTAGTTAAAAATAATTCATGGTAATTTCATAGATAGTAATTTACTGGATAATAATTTAGGTCAGGAGTCTGAATAATCGTCGGGTATGTATAAGGAGACGCATGATTGTAGAAGAGGCGAATATTGTTTGCGATGACAGATTGGTGTGGAGTTCTATTCTCTCTGCCTAGCCCTGCGGTTAAGCGGCGTGGCGGTTAGTTGTTAGTTTTTAGTAATTAAATTCGAAATACGATAAGTATCTAATTTAGTATTAACGAAATTTGATCAAAAAAAGTGATTGGATAATCGATCTATTATTAAGAGTCGAATAAGTAATCAGTACCGAGATATTGATCGAATAAATCGCTTATTTTAGAATGTTTCATTATTCATCAATCCGAAAGTGTCGGCGGTGGAGTTTATTTTTTTTTAAACCGAGTAGGTACATTACAATATGTGTCCGCCTCCGTGGTGTAATGGTTGGCGTGTTTAGGTACCGCGCTGGAGGTCCCGGGTTCGATTCCCAGGGGGGTGAAAAAAAAAATTTGCGATTGACTCCAATATTTATTTAATATTATCCTGGACTTGTCCTTGAAGCGCGGGAGTGATCACCCTGCCTTCATGTAAGTATCGATCAAGATAACGCTGCGTCAATGCGATGTAGTGCCCTATGCACCATTGGGTGCGGATAAGGGTTAGAAGTAAATTACAAACGCGTTATTTACGTAGTTGAATCAAATGTAGATAAATTTAACTATCTGTATAAAAATATCTATACCATCTTAACTTTAACTTCCAGATAATACGGATGAAATCAATATCAAAATAATTTAGTGTTTTCAAAATGATTTCGCGGAGCATATTAATATCTGGAATATGTCACTTCCTAACTATAAAACAATAATAATTGTTTAGTACTTTTTGAACCAATAATGTACATACTTAAAAAGAGAAAACATATTATTTTATCATAAAGTATACATGGGAAAGGGGGGAAAAAAAGTCCAGTAGAAGTGTATATTTATTTATACTTGGCATCTCTGGGCAAATAACGCCTTTGTAATAGACTCGCTAAAGGCTTTCGATACTATTCGTCGTTATAAAGATTATCTGTAAAACATTCCCTTGACTTAATCAGAATTTGTGGATACGGTAAATTGTAATTTCAGTAAGTCGCTATTTATTACATTTGATTAAATTTTACTTTTCTTACGTTTTTAGTCGCGCAACGTCCTAACAACACCTGTTTGAGTTGCATCGCATTCATCGCTATAATATCTTTGACCGGAACTACGTTATGTCGAAGCTACTCAGGCTTGGGTTGATCTTACACTCGCGATTGTTTAACGGTTGATTATCGATTAAATGAAGGTTGCAAATGGTACCTCAAGTTGGCTTGGTGTGTTTGTTTCTTATAATATTCATTCAGTATCCAAATCTACGCGATTCCTTCCTCTAGTGCTGAAGGATTTTTCAAATGTACGAATCTAGCCGCCATTTATAAGCGAATGATTGAATTCTTTGTAAAATTTTGCAGGTTTGATAATTTTTCAAATTCTCCAAATTCTTCGTGAAGTTTTACATATTGGTTAATTTTTTACGACATATTCATATCGAGTTTCTTTAGTGATTTAGCTTCAGCATGCTCATCACTCAGGTGGATGCTCCCTATAGAATCGTATCCGAGCCTTGATCAAAAGTTCTCTTCCTGCATATGCGGTTTAAGATGTAGTTATATTTTGTACGCCTAGGTAAGCGTTTTTTTTAAACGCTCCCATATTGCAATATTGAACATATCGCTCACTCCTTTCAAGAACGTCATAAATCAAAAAACTTGATTTTTCAGGAGAACGTTTTTAAAGTTAAAAAATATAATACACTGTATTAAAAATAAATATCAAGCCACTTTTTGAACTTTTTACTGTTCAACAGATATTTTTAGGTAAAATCTGAAGGTTCTTTCTCCATATGAAAAATATTAAGTATATTATAAAAAATAAGTAAACAATACCTTTTCTTCAAAATGCAAAAACAACACTTTCTGCCCTGTAGCGGGTAAATATTAAGTAAAAAATATGCCGCTTTTGCTGGGATATAGTACATTTTTTGGGCATTCCGAAAACATGCACAACTGAAAATTGACGATTTTTGATTTATGACGTTCTTGAAAGGAGTGAGCGATATGTAATAACTTATTGTTCTTCTCATTTTTATCCGCTCCCAATGGTGTATAGGGGACTGCACCATATTTACGCAGTGTCACCTTGTTTGTTATTTACACGAAGGTAAGGTGATTAATCCTGGGCTTATGTACTAGTTCAGAGTAATATCTAAATATAATTTTGAAAAATCACTCATATTTATTTAGATTCCCCCTTGGGAATCGAACCAAAGTCTCCAGCACGGCATTAAATGCACTACATAGTAGTGCCCCTATAAAACTATTCATAAAATCCAAAATAGCTTATCGACAACAAAAGATGACAAAATGTTTGTTTATGGCCACTGGTTCTACATCACCGCACGCCCCTGCTGCATTCATTCATATTTATGCGAAGAATAAAAGAAGAAAAAAATATATCTTTCCTCTCGTTTCAGTTCAACATCCTTTCTTCAAAAGGGTTATGTTGATTTTCCACCTTGTAGTCCCTTCCCTCGAGGAGAGGCCGAGGTCTCGTGGCGGCGCCGACGGCGGTGTAAGTCCACAGGTGTGACGGAATCAATAAGCGCTGACACAGAAACAAACATCCAACAAGGAGCCGCTGTGAATGTAAGCGAGGGGGTGTATAACATATAGCGCCACCCCCGCCGCCGCCGAGCTGCTCCCGGCAGGCTAGGGGCGGAAAACAAGGATATCGATATCCCTGCGTGTAACTTGCAAACTTGGATGGATGGGTGCACGGTAATCAGCTCGTAAGTTCATGACGATCTGTCAGCCCTGCATCGCATCGAACGAATGAGATTTTCTCTTTTTCCCCTTTTCTTTCGGTGGTCGTTGACAAGATTCGTGATAAAAAAAATCCCTTACAACATTTTTAATGTGTCCAAATACTTGTTCATAAATTTGGATTATCTCCAATCAGGAGTTATTTTTTACATATTTTTTTAATGAAAAAATTATGTAAAAAAATAACTCCTAATTATTAGTTTAAAAAAATAACTCCTAGCTATTTCTTACAATTCTTTTGTCAAATAATAATGCAAAAAAATACTCCTAATTGGACGTAATCCAGATTTGTGAACAATTATTTGGACACACTCAAAATGTTGTAAATGAATTGAACGATCAAATTATAAGGTAAAATAAATTGAAATCATGCTTTCAAGCTTTTGTCAAGTATGTGAATATAATCCTGGATTCGGACCTCACTTACAAATGGAAAGAGCCTCTGCTTGATAAAAGCTTCTCTCGTCCCACCACAGATGGCTATTGTGAACTCGCGCATACTGTGTTACGAGTTTGATCAATATATCTAGAAGTTTCAAAAATTTGAGTAGTGTCAATCATGGGTAGAATTGGTGAATGTTACACGTGTGTAAGCCCTATTAATGCCCAGACTTCCATATTCTTTTTGTTGAAATATAATGAGATTTCAAAAAACAATGTAAAAAATCCTCCCTTGCCAGTACGATTCGTCCCACTTAAAACACATCGTTTGATCGATCCGGTATTGGTGAACCGATCACTTAAGTGATTGAGATCTACGGATGCAGATCTTCCGAATAACCGGATCTTAGTCGCCCCTGTAGTACCCATGGGTTTCAGCACCTAGCTAATTTGTTAAGGAAATGTTTGATTTTAGCCCGAAAAGGGTAGTTTATAGGGGGTGAATCCGTTTTACCGCTTGTTTATACGTACTTTCATTACACTTTTATGATGTGATTTGAGAACAGTATAAGCCAGTGATTTGCATTTGAGGACTTTAGGGAGAGATTACAAACCGTTAAGAGGGTGCTCGCAAATATCCAATTCATTAAGCGATCGGTAGCGCGAGGGGTTAGACGTGTCTCTGCGCACATTTTTTTAAAGAATATATATTGAAAACATATTTCAATCATCTTTTTTAACTCCTTTCATTTCAATAACTCTTTTCTTTTCAAAAACATTTATTTATTTCGAATGAAAACTTTTTTTTACAAAAACGGTGTTTTAGGAAAAAAATTCAATTACGTTAAATGTTACCTGGGTTTAAAGAAAATTATGTTGCGATTTATCGTATATTGGGCCTAAGTTAAGGAACATCGATGGTTTTCGCGTGTACAAAATTTACAATCAATTCGATACAATTTTTTTTACCATCTAAATCAAAAATTGTAAATGAAAACCCTTGTTTTTTACCACTTAAGTGTTTTCATTTACAATTTAATCATGTCTTACCACAAAGTGACAAACAATAAATAAAATCAAAAATGTTACAATAGCAGTTACAGCCAAGCCTTTTTCCTTACCATAAATGTCTCTCTTTATTAGACTTATGTTTTGTACTGACATTTCTTGATGGAACTGCATTTTATAGAACAAAATAACAACCATGTAATTTTTTCACATTTATTTTATTTGACCAGCAACCAGGTTTCGTCGTAACCGACATCATCAGACTGGTGTGAGGCTAGACTTAAACTTCTATGTTATATACATGTTATTATAAAATTCTTTGTTATTTTCAACTTCTGCCTTGTTGCGTATATAACATAGAATTTTGTCTAACCTCACACCAGTCTAATGATGTCGGTTACGACGAAACCCGATTGCTGGTCAAATAAAAAATTTATGGAAAAAAATACATAAGAAGTTGTTATTTTATTTCACTTGAGTGTTTTCATTTTTTAAATCTAATCATGTCTCACGACAAAGTGAACGCCGAAACAGTAAATAAAATAAAAATAAAAATGTTACTCAATAAGTTACAGCCAACCCCTTTTCTTTACCATAAATGTCTCTGCTAAACAGATCGATAAATAGTGTAATAATTTATTGGATGAAGATAGATACGAAATTATTAAGGGTCGTCTACCCCTGGCCGCTGTATATCTTGTCGCGGTGGCGAATGGGAAAAGAAGGAAGATAACGAGTTTTCCTCCCGATTCTGTATAGCTTTTGTGTGAAGGATCGCTTCACTAGGCACGGATTCCTCTCCCGTTCCACCCTCCCGCCTCCCCTCCCCTGCGACCCACCCCGGCGACCTACCCCTATACCGCCCCGATAAAGAAAACACGGGAGATTGTTACCGTACACGAATTTGCAACACAAATCATGACTACTTTGAACGAGTTTACAGTTCGTGTTGCCATAGCGAGTAACACTAATTTAATTAAATTTTGCTTAAATTATTTATTAAAATAACAAATCTAAGTACCTTCTTCTTTTAAACGTATAACTCACATAGTAAATATTTGCTAATTTTTTTCATTTTCATTTTTTCGATTATTTTTTTTTCTGTTAAAATCATATATTTGTACTTTATATTAGCACTTTTAATCTAATTTTATTTCTGATATCTATTGTATTCTTGCCAGTACACTTTTATTATAACCTAAAATAAAATATATACCCTGTGGCATGACCTGTGTCACATGCATGACACAGGTCATGCATGCCTTTGTGGGATCTTTTTTTCGTATTAATATAATTTTTTTGTAGTTGTAATTACAATACATTGTGAAATGCAAAAGAATTTACCATTAAAAATAAAATCGACGTAAATCTAGCATATTGGTTTATTAAAACGTGAAAATAAAAATAAAACAACATTGACATCTCAGCATAGATGAAGAAGATTATGGAAGTCTGGGTGTTTGCAAGGGTTATTTACGACCTTTCGTAGGCTGATTTAAGTGATCACTTACACGTGTAACATTCACCGTTCTACACTATGAACATTTTCGGAACTACTTATAACATATCATATAAACGCGCCTTCCTAAAATTTAAAAATTGGTATTAAGGGGATACAATGCAAGACATAATTAATTTACTGGCCGACCGCCGTAGAGGTAACGTGTCTTTCCACGCCCGATTTAAAAAAACAAGTACTTATTGGATTATTTTTTATTTAAAAAAAAATTAAATATATAAGTACATATTTTTTAAACTCCTGACGTTTTTATAACTCTTCTTTTCAAAATCATATAATTGCTTCAAAGAAAAACTTTTTTCCATGCAAAAACGGTGCTTTAAGAAAAATATCAATTACGTAAAATGTTACATGGATTTAGAGAGAATTAAGTTGCGACTTAACGATACTGGGCCTTAATGCTCATTTTTTGTGTAATGAATCATTGACAATTGTTTTTTTTCAGCTCGTATTAAATGCAATTTCGAATGGAGATTGTGGAAAAGATATTCCCCTTTGAAATTGAACACGTACCATGTTTTGTATGTGCGAGCTGCGAGCTTATACCATAAATTCCTTAATACTCACGTATTGTCGTCTGTAAAGCATTGGGACTTCTTCCCGTTTCAAAAATATGTACAATCCAAAAATATTTTCTGCCGTATAAACAAAATCCCGCCTCCGTATTGTAATGGTTAGCACGCTCGGCTACCGTTCTGGAGGTCCCGGGTCCGATTCCCAGGGGGGGTTGAAAATAAATATTAGTGATTTTACACTTTAATATTTATTTCACATATTAACTGGCCCCTGAAGCGCTGGAGTGATCACCTTGCTTTGTGTAAGTATCGATAAAAATGACACTGCGTAAATACGATGCAGTGCCCTATGCACCATTGGGTGCGGATAAGGGTTTAGAAGTTCATAGATTTATTCTATGATATGTTGTATATGTTGGAAGTTGTGACCGAATACGTAGGTGTGTGTGTTTTTGGAATAAAAGGGAAAAATGGCGAATGCTGTGTGGACCGCATCACGGTTCGTCTGCCGAGGGGGTTCCCACTCGCCACCCGTGTCCCGACCCCGACCCCCTCCCCCTCCCACGGGTGATACAGTCCCGCCGCAGCACGATTCATCTCGCGCGAACGGTGACAGACTACAATAGATCATATATGCGAGATGGCGAGGCCGAATCGATACCCGGCTTACTATATTGCGAGCACAATAGTCTTCTTGCTTCTCGCATGACGAGCATTCGGTGGAATCCTCAAATCCTTGCAAAAGTCGATTCCGGAATAAATAACTGAAGTCCTCCTTCGCTTCATTACGATTTAGAAATATGCTTAATTAACTAAGTGTAATGTAAATTATTTCATAGCTAAAATGTAACTTTGTTTGAACATGATTTTAAAACAAAAATAATTTTAATTATAAAACGGAAAATCACAAAGTTAGTGCTTCAAATATAAATTATGTGTAAATTATTCCATTATTTGATTCGGCAGTGACTTTGTGGTAAAATATATCCATTTTTGATTTAAGCTTTACTTGGTAAATACCATTTATTTACTAAGTACCAGGCATTTATTAAGTAACACATGAATTAAAAATGTAATTTAAATTGACGTAATTTGATTATATCAGACACTGGATTAATCAGCCTACGGATAATATGTATAGCACTATATATTGTAGGTGTTTAAACTTCAGATGAAGCATCTATCGTTTTTGAACGAAAGAAGATGAAATATTAGTGCCTAATAAATATTTTTTATTTTTTTTTAATAATCAAGTGGTCTAAATACAAGTATCTATTTTTTAAATGTTATGTAAGATTCTCTCATAAAAATACATGTGTTAATTTATTATTAAAATAATCTCGCCTATGTGGGTATGTTGGATTGGAGTATGCTATATGCAAGGTGGTACCAACGTCAGTTAAAATTCCAATTCTATCAAAATCACAACTAACATATGAAAAGAATACAACAAAACTGCATATATACCTATATCTATAAAAAAATATGCAGTATGGATGTTCAATTATAGTCAGAATGGTGTTCGTTATACAAGTATATAAAGTGATCACTGAAGCTAGTCAAATGCCTTGTCATAAACCCTGGGATGACTTCTATATCCTTTTTTTTTCTTTGAATTTATTATTATATTATTTTTATTTAAAAAAAATGGTAGGTGCCTCGTCTCGAGTTGAGACTCTTAAAATACTATATAAATTAAATTCTAACCTAACCTAGCCTAACCTAAACAATCTCGTAAATGATTATTTTGTGCGCTTCCTCATCAAATTTAAAGATTTTATTAGTACCTGCTTCTATACCTTTATCAATTGAACGGCATTAATATTTATTTCAAAATATTCCCAGACATTGAAACGATCGTATTGAAAATATGCTAATTTTGTAGACTTAAATCTGTTTTTTTTATAATCATTCTCTTGAATGAACGCCACCTCAATCAATAACTAAATCATGTTTTTACAAACAAAAAAATTGCAGTATTTTAAATTTTGTCTACGTTGAGAATATTTTGTTTACACGGAATCAAATATTCAATGCGAATTCCGCAGTGATAGCAGTAAAAGTCTCGTTTCCGCGAGTGTCATCCCTCATCGAATTTCTTGCCGCATGCCTAAACCCACCTGATATATCCGCACTCACACACGCGACGTGTTAGGCCCGAAATCCTATCGCAGTATCTCCATATTCGCATGACAGCCACCGCCTCCTCGGGGCTTTGTCCTTTATCATACCCAGTTGCAGGATCACCCCCCAACCCCTACGGGGTGACGTGTGTGTGCGCTGGGATTCTGAACTCGCGGCAACAACACACTGACCAGGATTGTCTGGTGGCGATGCACTTTTGTTCGAATGTCGTTTGAGGATTTTAAGGATACTTAGAGTAAAGCAAACATCGCAATCTCTTAACAGTCTATTTTTGAACTTTATAAAATGAATAAAACTGAAACTTGTTATTTTTTGTAAAATTTTTTCGACATTACAATAAAATAATATATGAGATGTCTTGAGAGTGTACTGTCAAACGTACAAATTTAGCACGCGACCGGCTCCGCGAGATACCGTACGTGTTGTTTGCGCACAATGTTTTTCTTATAAATAAATAAAAAACTTGTATTCTTTTCAAAACCATGTATTCTCTCTTTTCAACAGCATGTATTTATTTCATAGAAAAACTTATTTTTCATACAAAAACGGCGTTTTGAGCAAAAACTTCCATTACGTTAAATATTACCTGGATTTAAAGAAAATTAAGTTATGGGCTATTGATTATCCCGCCTTAATAAAAATAGGCTTATTGTACACATATGAGGAGTGAAAAAAATCTAGGTACTTAGTGTTTTTGGGACATCATACCGTTCATATTCCTTAAAAATAAAAAAAAATATCATTTTTTTCTTTGAGAATGTATTTATAAGATCATTTTTAGTGATGGGCGCTCCGGTTTCGTTCGAAATGTTAGTTACAATAAGAACGACACTACACTGTATAAATAACTTGAAAAAAGGATTATTAGCTCCAGAACGTCTGCCTAAATATAATAATTAAGTGTTCCGATTGTCTAAGCTATCTCAATATGATTTAAAATAACCATGTAATAATGTTATAATACATTTAAAAATAGACTGATACAACATGCCTTGCATAGTGACTATGTAATATGTTACATTTATATTAAATTTATACTGAACTTGATATCTTTGCGTCTGGCCTGAAAACAGCTTATCAAATTTAAAAAAAATGTGTAATCAATAAATTGTTGTCACCCGAATATATATTTTTTATCAAACCGAAAATGACCCACTACGGATAGCCGATTCATAAAACATGTTTGCAAGATCTGCTTTTAATTATTAAAAAAGCTTTTCACAAAATATTGTGCATAATTTGACTCGTGATTTCGCTCACTCTGTTCGTGCTAAGCATTTAAGCGAAGAATTAGCGACCCCAACCCACGAAGCGCGGTGTATCCCCCCAATTGTGGGTCAGGTGCTACTACCCCGCCTTTGTATTGAGAGTCGCGCTTATCAAACCGGCACCCAGATGTTCACACTGACACGGAACGCAAAGGTCCATTTCGACTTGTGCAAACATTTTGAGACGTCTCAATAGATGCAAGCCTTTCGACGTCGAGGTTTGAATGGTCCTTTACATCCATGATCAAGAATATGAATACGGGGGTTGGTATAACTACCTTCCCGACCCCCTAGGTGTCACCTAGGGAGCGGTATTCCCCTCATGGCACCCCCACATAGCTTATCCGATCTGATGGCGTTCAAAATGATAGATATTGTACAGATTTATTGTTCTCCGAGTTTGGCATATCGTGTGGGTTTTTCTATCAACTAATGGTTTTCATAAGAATAGAAGTTTATTTTTTACATTTTGAGTGTGCCAAATACTTCTTCGCAAATCTGGATTATCTCCAATTATAGGAGTTATTTTTCATATTATTTTTTGACATCTCAAGATAGACGAACAAGAATATGAGAGTCTGGGCATTTATTTATTGACCGTCATAGGCTGGTTTAAGTGATCACTTTACACACGTGTAACTTTCACCAATTCTACCCATTATTGACAACCATACTACTCAAATTCTTGGAACTTATATGTATAATTCAATTTCGAAACATTGTAATTGAATCACTAGAATTTTCTTTAGTCATCTTTTGGTGAGATGAAGAAGCTTAATTATTTATTATTATAATTTTTGTTTAATTTCCATAAATGTCCAGACTTCCATATTCTTCTCCATCTATTTTGAGATGTCAAAAAAAAGTTTTTTTATTATTATTTTATTTTTGCAGATCATTAACACAATTAAAGTAATCTGGTCGTTTCCTTTATGAGTATTATTTTACTATATGTAAATGTTTTTAATGTTAAGTTATCGTCTATCCTACTATGTTGTTAATTGCTGATAACGTGTCAGTTATTTATTTGGGTTAAAAGTTTATGTCATTTAATATTATTATATCGGAAATCCAATTATTTTCGTTGTTTTTATATGTACCTTTTATTTGCCCCGGTTTTTATCGATCAATACATTTTTAATTATCAATTAAAAATGTTACTTACGCATAACTTATTATTATATATGACTAAGAACATAAAAAAATCGAAGTTTTGATTCCCAAATAAGTAAACATATATTTTTTATGCTTAATTTTTTTTATTTCAAATGTTTAGTACATTTTATTACGGTGCAATTCGAAACAAACGCTTTTTATGTAAATTTTGAGTTCTTTTGTTGTCATCATAGTTTCCAGTGTATGAATTTTGTGAGATACTGTCGCCATTTTCCATTTCCACGTTTATTTTCAGGAGCACGTCGCTGCATCACGTGAACCGTATGTTAAAAAATGGGTAAAAAAAACGTGCGACCCCTCTGCAGCCCCCACGCTTTGTGGCTTTGTACGGAATATGCAATGGCGCTGGATTCCAGCGAATGTCTTAATTACATTTCCTGAAATCAGTTTCCAGAAAAATTGCCACATTGTGAAATTCGAGCGGCGAGAATTTTTCTACAGTAGCTCGTTTTAATACTCTTTCATTCTCTAAGCACTCGACTATTACACCCTGTTTCCGTTGACTTATTTCGTACTTTATTGTATTATCAAGTAAACGTTTTGCCAATATTTTTTCTAGAGTAGCTCTTTTTTGAACTCTTCCTTTCTCTTAACAGTCAACTATTATACTCTGTTTCCATCGTGTTTCGGCAAGAATTTTTCTAGATAACATCATTTTAATACAATTTTTTTCTCTAAACACTAAACTATACACCCTGTTTCTGTTGACTCTTTTCGTAATTTATTGTATTATTAAGTAAATGTTTTGCCAATATTTCTCTAGAATAGCTCTTTTTTAAACTCTTCATTTCACTAAACACTCAACTATTATACTCTGTTTCCTTTGTGTTTTAATAATTTTTCTAGAGTACCTAGTATTAATACTATTTCTTTCTCTAAACTCTCAACTATTACATGCTGTTTCTGTCGACTTATTTCGTACTTTATTGTGTGATCAAGTAAATTTTTTGCCAATATTTTTCCTAGAGTAGCTCTCTTTTAAACTCTTCCTTTCTCTAAACACTTAACTATTATATCCGTTTCCGTCGACTTGTTTCATACTTTATTGTGTGATCAAGTAAATGTTTCGGCAATAATTTCTCTAGAGCACCTCCTTTTAATACTCTTTTTTTTCTTCTCTAAACACTCAACTATTATATCCTGTTACCGTTGACTTATTTCGTACTTAATTGTGTGATCAAGTAAATGTTTCGGCAATAATTTTTCTAGAGTACCTCGTTTTAATATTCCGTCTTTCTCTAAACACTCAACTATTACACCCCGTTTCCGTCGACTTATTTCGTACTTTATTGTGTGATCAAGTAAATGTTTCACCTCATATTTTCTCTACATATTGTCACACTTTGTTTCACCTTTCTACCCTCGTCTCTGAACCTTTTCTATTTCCGTAACTAAAATATACGTCGTACAACAACAGAATACTTGATGTGAATTCGAATATGTGTTGGTTCTCTGCTACTCGAGATTAATTTACGATTTTGTTTGCTAGATACGTTATAAATTACCTCCGGTTTTTTCTTAACAGGGATAACTCTTGATCTTGTGGAAGTTATGGTTTTATAATTAAGTACTAATGGTTAGTTATATTTGATGTGTGTTTTGTTTATGTTTTGGTGCGAATGTAAAAGCTTATACTTTGGAAATTGGACTCAACATGGCAATAAACTTTCTAGTTTCCAATTCATATTTGTATATGCATAAAAACAATCAATGTTACAGGATTTGATATCATATCTAAGTGAGTTATGTTAGTAAAAATTATTAATTTTTGTACATTTATTCACAGCTCCCTTAGAAATTTTGACAACACCATATTCGAATACGCCGTAGTTTTTATAGCTGCGACAGGTGTTTTTAAAACATTTTTTACTGCAGTGGCAGCTCCATCTGTTGAACGTAACAGCAATACACGCAATACTAAATATTTTTAATGTTTATATTGCATCATTTTTTCATATATTTTAGATATTTTAATTGCTTTACAAGCATTGTGAAATTGAACACATTAAAAATGTGTGTTATCTCTCTTATTTCTTTTCCAACTAACCTGAAGAGCCACAGTAGCGCGCGGTACGGTACAGATAGTATTGAATAAAAAAATCAATGTTCCAAGATTTGATATTACACGTATGTTAGTAAATATGTATGTACACGTTTGTTCTCACTAGCGTAGCAGTTTGTTTCAAATTGGCGCCCAACGTGGGGCCGTGTTTGTAGAGTGTGTGACGGAAGCTATACATCTCTTGGGGAAGCGGCGACATTTACTGTGACGGGAAATAAATTGCCGGGTGAGACAACCCGCGGGGGTGGGGGTGTGAAAAAAGGAAATAAAATTCCCGCTAAGCGGACAGCGTAAATCTATCGCTCCCGGACAGTTCGTGTCTGCCCTCTTGCGCCGGCATAAGCCCATTACTTGGCCGCTTTATTGGGAACAAGTCCATCTCTGCGCTGTTATCTGTGATATTATGAAAAAGGCATGTGGTGCTTTTGTGTCTCTATGTTGCGTAATTAATGACCCGGCAATAACTGCTGCAGTCGAAGAAATGCTTGATAGTGCGATTCGAATTGGCAGTAACATAAACGGCAATAAAGTAATTTTAGATCGATTTTATCTACATAACTGAAAACAAAGCGATTCCTCTTTACGCGATTGCTGCAGTATAATTTTAAGTGCATTCGCGTTTATTTATGTTCCGGTATGATTGTACGTTATTCAATGGGTAATAAAACTTTTATTTTCTCTAATTAACTGTAGTCTACTGTCTCTTTATATTTCCATTAGTCTTTGCTATTATACAAGGATTGTGTTCACTTAACCGTCATTGAGTTACTCGACCAACTATTAATAATTACTGCTAGCTGTTATGTATCGTACCGCAGATGGAGTAAGAAAATTCATTTCATTTTTAAAACGGGAGCCACAAAAGCATATTTTATTTCTTCTTCTTTTTCTTCTAACCCTAATCCGCACCCAATGGTGCATAGGGCACTGAATCGTTTTGAAGCAGTGTTATTTTGATCGTTACTTGCATGAAGGCAAGGTGATCACTCCTGCCCTTCAGGGTGGTTTTATTTAATATCACCAGTCCTGGGTGATATTAAATAAATGTTAGAATGTAAAATCACTGATATTTATTTTCACCCGCCTTGGGAATCGAACCTGGGACCTCCAGCACGGTAGCTAAACAAGATAACCATTACACCACGGGGGCGAACAAATTTATATATTTTTTTTATATCAATTAAAAATAATTTCACATGCATGGATGTTGATTTATTTCATATAATTAATATGTATTAAAACACGATATATGGTGCTACCGAATTTATTTATCTTTTGTGACAGTTGTTTCACCTTCATGGATTTCTAAAAGCAAACGCTAATGCAATAAATAAATGACGATCCCCTGAACATGCTTTTTTTTCTTAAAGTGTTTTATACACCACCGTTTATACAAACATGTCAACCTTCTACTTTACCGTGGAAGTTAATTCTTATTTTGCAGTCGATAAACTTTGATATCCTTACATGGGAGAAAAAACCCCTGTTATTTATTACATTTCCTTTGGCCATTATTAGAAAGACGGCAATTTTATTGCGCAGGGTTGAAATGATAACGCTGCAAGTAAAATTTTTACGCGAATACATTTTTATGTATTATAAGTAGTGATTTATATAATTTAGACAGTAAATATATTTTAGTAAATATATTCAGTATTTTATATAATAATAACGCACATGCGAGGTGCACTGATGTTTTAATTGAAAATATTTAACGAGAAAACTGTTTCGATCAGTGTTATCCAGATCATAGAATAATTGGAGATGGCGTACATCTTAAGCCATTAATTTTAATATTGGTCGGTAATAACTGGTCGTAAAAATATAATATTCAAGTAGTAAACAAGCAAGTATTTTATTTATAATTTAATCATGTCTCAATCACAAAGTGAATGCCAAAACAAATAGCATGAATATTTTTTATGGTGTTACAATAGCAATTTGGCAGCTGGACACTTTTACAACAAAACTAGAAGGATTTTTTTTTCGGTTTGAAAAAAAAAAAAGTCATTTATGATAATTACTTCTTGTGCAATTTTTATATTTAATGAAAATAATTTGTATAGTGCCATTTTCGTATAAAACTACCTCAAGGGCGCTTTTTAAAAAAAATTAAATAAAGAGTATGCTCATTTCACATTCAGAATTCGTTTACATCGTAGAAATATTGTCGCGTTAATCGCGTCTTCGCGATGTCAAGTTACCCGGTTGTGATCGGCCGCCGTGTGTCCCCGGGTATCACGTGTTGGTAAATAATTCTCGATGATTGAAGGCAGTGGCTGGCTAAGCTGTCGCGTGTGTGACTATCGATCGCCTCCCCCGCCGAGCCAGACCCAACACAAACAATAAAGGAGTCGTCTCCTCATCAATATTACATTATACATTATACTGATCGCTTCATATTAACCCTCCAGTGGCGGTGGCGGGTTGCGCCGGGGTTTACCTGCGCTTACTCTTGCCACTAGTGCCGATTTCCGGCGTTTTGACGCTAATGTTTTGTCAGTGGCGGTACATGAACATAATTAAACACATACTTCAGTGTGTAGGGTCAGGCGAAGTTGTGATATAATAAAATAATAGTTGGTTGAATATTTTTGGGCGCAAGAACGGTAAAGTAAAAATCGCATGTCGGTTTTTCTGTTTCATTATTTTAAAATATATAATTTCTAACACGTAAATGGTTGATCGATGAAAAAGGACGCAAATCTGACAATACAACTTCATTGTGCAGGGTCAGGGGTGAATGTGATATTAGAAAATAATACCACACGCTTGAATATTCAATATTGAATAATGAAAATAATACCATACGCAAGAAAGGTAAAGTGAAAATCGCATGTAGGTTTTTTTTTTTCAATTATTGTTTAAATTACATTTTTTTTAAATTTGTGATTATTTTAAAATTATGTATATAGTTTTTAACATATAAATGGTTGATCGATGAAAACGGGACGCAAATCTGACAATACAACTTCAGTGTGTAGGGTCAGGCGGGAGTGATATTGCATAATAATGACAGTCGGTTGAATATTTTTAGCGCAAGAAAAGTAAACTAAAAATCGCATGTCGGTTGTGCTTTTTCGATTATTGTTTATATAACATTTTTTTTCTTTAAAAAAATGTATAATACTTAATACGCAAATAGTTAATCGATGAAAAATGACACAAATCTTTAGTGTGTTGGGTCAGGCTGTGGTATTGTAAAATAATGGCATTTTTAATTTAAGTTTTACTTGGTATTCAAACATTTGAAAAATGGATATTATCATACAGTGCTTACTGAACCAATTAATGAAAAATAATGCAAGTCAGTTGAATATTTTGGCGCAAGGAGAGTAAAGTAAAAATCGCATGTCGGTTGTTCTATTTCGATTATGATATTTCATACTGATAAGTCATATTTTTAATAATACATTTTTTGTGTTTGATTGTTTTAAAATTATATTACCTTCAATATGTAAATGTGTTAATCAATGAAAAAGGGCGCGATTCTGACGATATCGCAACATAAATAATTATAGACACACCTGTTCCCATATTCATAATCTTTGCGAGTCTGTCGTGGTAGGGGGTGAATAGTTCATGTACCCTATAGATAAAATATTTCGTTTTAAAAAAAAGCTTTACCGGTTCTGAATTTGACTAGAATTTGCATTCTTTATGAACTCGTTTTTTACGTGTTTTTTTCTGTTTGTGCATTTTTAGAGCCGAGGCTAAATGTCAATCCCTGCGTTCCGATATTTGAAATGCATTTTAAAAACAGGACGGGCCGAAGTAATTTCCGTTTTCGTGATGTGACATGCATATTGACTTGGCTCTTTTTAATATTTTTTACATAAGATTTTTCCGCGCTTGTAGGGTTACGATTGATTTTGAGCGATGTTTTTGTGTTATCCGTTACTTACAATCTATGATTAAATGATTAAATACCGAGTATTTTACGATCGAATAAATTTAGGTATGTGGGTATTTAGTGGGTAGCGTAATATATTTATGTGCATACATTAGTGTACATTATTATTTGTCTTACTTATTTACATATTTGAACGAACAACTCAATTTTTTTGATACAAAAACAATACCAACCTGTCACGTTATTGGGTTTAATTTTCTTATGTAGTTGCTATCGATGATTCACGTAATTTTTATACGAAAGTAATGTGAATGTATTATAAAAAGTAACGTTATTTAAGAAATACCAATAGTTAATTACTATCTCTTAATTTCCATGGTAAATTTTCTATTTTTATAATTAATAGGTTAAACTAAGCTATGCTCGTGATGAGTGATTACTTCGTGATAGTTTTCATTTAAGTTAAAACATACTTGTGATCACGGAATAGATTTGTTTATATAATTAATTAATTCAGTTATTCACTCGGCTTTGAATTAGATATTCGCTTGCTTAATAACAATTTTGTTATTAAACAAGCGAATAGAATAGAAGTTTAATAACAAATAACCGTACGGTGTATTTTATTGTACTTCATTTAACAGATATGCATAACTTTTCAAATGCCATACAAATCTACGTGCAGCTCTATGGAATGCGTACACGTAGATTGTAAATTGATGCCTCTGTTGTATGAAAGCGTCTCAGTTTTAATAAAAGATTCTTGCTCGCTCGATTCTGCACCCTATTGTGTGCAGTTCCGATAATAATTGCAGCCTAGGATTCCGTTGCACCGCGCTGTGGATGCAACGGGTGTATTGTCTGGATGCATTTTATAAAACTCTAAGCAATTAGTTAATAATGCACTAGCGGCCTTATTGCCTAGAAGCAAAATTTCAATATCTTCCAACCAAACGTTACAGTCAAGCAATAATTGTAAATGCATTCTAACAAATAAATTGCAATTTGCAATACTGACAAAACTTCGAAAGGCAAGTAAAGAACGTAAGATTGGGGGTGATCAATGGGTGAAATCAGGATATGAGTATAGAGACGGGAGCTTGTCGAACACGGCTCCCGTGTTCGATGCACATAAAGTATAACTTCTTCTTCTTCTTTAGCCTTCTGTCCTCCACTGCTGAATATAGGCCTCTTCCGTATCCTTCCATTTTTTCGGTCTGTTTCTGTTTGCTGCCAGTTTCTACCCCCCACAGCGGCTATATCGTCGGACCATCTTTTTTGAGGTCTTCCGACACCTCTTTTATTCTCCCGAGGTCTCCATCTCAAACTTTTAGGAGTCTTGTGAGGTTTGTCTTGCAACATGTCCCGCCCATTGCCACTTGAGTCTTGTGTATAACAATGTCTTCCAAACTCTGTATGTTGGTAGGAGATATGGTATAGAAAGCTGCTCTAGTTGTTATAAATAAGCTCTTGTAAACGGTAACTCCCAACTCCCATTCGCGCTTCAGTGTTGATGAGAGCTCCCTGTAATCTCACCACACGTTTTGCGCTACACGACTACCCATGCAATGTACCGTTAAACATCTTCCTCGCCTCTTGAAGAGACGTTGAAGTAATTAGTGACGGGGCTATGACGTTACACGTGCGCCCTAACCCTTACTTGCGCCAAGTTTTCACTTAGCTCTAGCGGGTGGTAGTAATAATAGAGCCCTTTAAATATGTACTGATTTGTTCAGTGTTTCCCACAGCTTGACACGCTGGGGATTGAAGACTATTAATAGTAGTTGTAATTCGGGATAATTTATTGAGCGACATTTTCGTTAAATACTACATCAATGGCATTTTAATTAATCTGAATATGGAAATATCTTGAGCCTGTTTGCATAATGTCTGTAATTCTAAATTATTTTATGGAAACTTATTAAATATTATACATAACTTGAATAAATTAATATATTGTTAATGTTTTTATATTTTTTTCTAATGACATCCCGAACGATCGATTATAATAAAATACTGGTTGATAATAAATAGTATTTATATTAATTGCAATAAAAAAAAAACATTTAAAAATTTTCAGATTTTATAGGTGTTTTTAATTTTAGTACAATATTTTAATTTTATTGTTTATTGATTCGGCATTAACATTGTGGAATGACATGATGCGAGAAGTCTAAGAATTAGAATTAGAGAACATCGTCGTTGACTAACAAGTAATTATTTTTCGGAATTTGCAAATCATATCATGGAAACTAACCACTCATTTGACTCTCATACCCTTAAATTATTACACTCGGTTTCAAATAAAGGTCAAGTCATGAATAATTTAGAAAATTTAGAAATACTTAAAAATTTAAATTCAGATAAAACAGTAATTAGTAATATACTGTTTCAAAATACGTCACCATTATTATCAATGTTTCCTTTTACAAAAAATGTTGTTCCTTAACCCCCCCCCTTCCTATATTTATTAACCTATATATACACCTAAATATATTTTTATTCGTTAGTTTTAATTTGTACCAGAAGATGAAAACAATTGTCGTTTTCGAAACTAGTCGTAAATAAAAATAAAACTCGATAAAGTGGATTATTCAAGTGTTTAATTTTTAATAAAATATTTTAATTTATTTGTTACAAACCTTGGGTCGGAATGTGTTGGCAGGTTTCTTTAGGTTTATATAGTGTTTGTGTTACGGGTAATTTGATTATTCAGGGCAGTATTCATAATGCTTGGTCATTATAAATATTGACCATTAAAATCGGTCATTTTAATTAATTTGTATTTGTTTACGATAATTTATCACATTGTCCGGTCATCATAAATGCTGCTATTATTTCTCTGGTCGCTTTGATTGATTGATAACAATTGGACAACCTAACCTCACCTAATCTAACCCAACCTAACCTAAGCTAACAGGTTTGTTTTTTGTTTGTTATATATGTTTTAAAATATTTTAATATGATATGCTTTATCTTTTGCATGTAGAGAAATGTGAGTATAATATCCTTAATTTACCCATTGAACTTCTAGCATTACACATAATGCCTGGGCAATGTAATATTTTCTATATCATTTATCATTTTGCCTTATCTCTTTGAGCACTTTTTTAATTGACCGGGCGTTATAAATAATGTCCATTTATTTACATTGCTCATAAAATATACATTAAATACAATATAAAAATACGAGTTGAGACAACATAAAATGTGTTTTTTTTTTAAACGCGATAAAAGGCTAGATTCTGTCGGTATCCGTAAGACGGGATATTCGATAGCCCGCAACTTAATTTTCTTTAAACCGAGGTAACATTTAACGTAATTGTTTTTTTTTTTTGCTTAAAACGCCGTTTTTGTATGGAAAAAATAAGTTTTTCTTCGAAATGTCGGGTTGTGGTCCCGTGGTTAGTGTCGCGGACTCTTAAGTCTGAGTTTCTCGGTTCGAACCGCTTACCACAATTTGATATGTATTTCTAATAATGAGCCGCTTAGGCTCACAGAAATAGTATGAGATTGAAATATTTAAGTAAATAATAAAAACATAAATATTTCTTTAAAAAAAAAAATTAATACATATTTATGGTTTTGAAAAAAAAGAGTTATTGAAAGGTAAGAAGTTAAAAAAAGATGAAAAATATTTATTCTCTGAATTCCAATAAAATTCTAAAAAAACAGACTCCGCGCGCAGCCGATCGCGTTCTGAATTTGTTCGTTTGAGATCTCACCATTGAAGGATGAATTGAATAGATTTTTAATGTACAGTTATGTATATTTGGTGTAACGAAAGGCATAAGATAGAAAGTAAAGTATTATTATAGCAGAGTACAATGGTACTTTAGCATCCTGTGTGCTGAAATTTCCATAAACATCCATTAGCATTGCCTCCACGTCTTCCGTGGCTATGACGGCAAGAGTGACTGAAAACAAAATGGAATAGGCGAATTTGTTTATTTTCGTTTTGTTTTTTATGTCGCCGTGCGCCGTACGCCATTCGGGGTGCGACCCGTTTCAATTAGTAGGCTGAAGGCATGAGGCAGCTCGCCGCGCGCTGGGCGTGCCTCGGAACTTGTACCGTATCCCGCGGGCTGGTTTTGCATTTTGGCCTCAAGCTTAAACTAGCACTATTTTTACTTGCATTTTTTCAAAAGAAAAAAATAGAAGCAAGCAATAAACACCTCCCACCCTTTCCCAAAAGTTTTAATCGTGCTCAAGTGTTAACATGAAAAAAATTAAGCCGAATGCATTTTACTCGATAAAATGGCATTTAACAACATGATTATATTATTAGATTTAAGTTTTGTTCTGACATTTCTTGGTGGAACTGCATTTTATATAATTATAGAACTATAGGTACAGTTTTTTCCTCTTTTATTTTATTTGGCTGCCGTGCTGGAGGTCCCGGTTTCGATTCCCAGGGTAGTTAAAATGAATAGTGTTTTTTAGCTTTAATTACCCTGGACTGATACCTAAGCGCAGGGCTGATGACTTTTCCTTCATGTATTTAACGATAACACTGCTTCTATACGATGGAGTGATAAGATAACACTGCTTCTATACGATGGAGTGTATAACGCACCATTGGGTGCGGATAAGGGTTAGAAGAATATTCAAATCTAAAATTCACTTATTTTTATATGTTAACGACTACTTTTAAATGTAAATGAAAACAGATTTCTGCACTCTTGTATTTTTGCACTCTTGGATGGATGTAACAGATGGATGAATGACACTACCAGCGAGAAGTTGCGATTTTGTGATTTTCTCCAAGTGCAGAGCGAAAAACTTGTCCTGTGTTCAATACCGAAGAGGGGGTTGTTCCAACCCCCCATTTTTGTCATTTTATTTCACCTCTAGCATCGCAGTCACCCCCCCCCGCGCAATCCATGCATGTCGTGTAACGGGATTGAGTTACACGTATGGCATTTGCAGATTTACTTTTCTATGCATAATTGTCCATTTCTGTGTACAGACATTGTTTTTATGAATTCTCGTTTTAGTAACTAGAACATTACATAAATAAGTATGTATTTTATAAAAACACAAATATTTTATTTGACCAGGCTTCGTCAGACTGGTCCGATGATATTATTTTTTGACATCTCATCAAAGATGAAGAAGAATATGGAAGTCTGGGCATTTACGGGGCTGGCGACCGTCATAGGCTGGTTTAAGTGATCACTTTACACACGTGAAACATTCACCAATTCTACCCATTAATGACAACCACACTACTCAAATTCTTGGAAGTTCTATATATATGAACCAATTTAGAAACCTTGTTCTTGAATCACTAGAACTTCACTAGAGACATCTATTGGTGAGATGTAAAGAAACTTTTTACTAAGCAGAAACTCTTACATTAGTATGTGAGATCCGAATCCTGGATTATAATCACACACATGAGAAACGCCAGAAAATATCATTTTCATTTTTATTATTAAGCTTATAATTTGACCAGATAATTTATTTACAACATTTTGAGTGTGTCCAAATACTTGATACTCCAAGTATTTGGACACACTCAAAATGTTGGTCTGATGATGTCGGTTATGATGAAATCTGGTCACTGGTCAAATTTAATATATTTATAAAAGTTATTTCCACCAGAAATGTGAATACAAAGCTTTACAAATATACTTATTCTAATATTAAAAATATTTATATAGATTCTATTATTTTATTCACGTACACAGTAGGATTATTTTATTACTATATCGATTTAAAAAATTAGACATTATTTTTGTAAAGAATTTTAACCGATATCTACATAATCCGATACGATTAGATTAATATAGGATTTTGAAGAATTTATTATTATATTTTTAAATTATAAATTAAACACTTGAATATTATATTGTTACGATTATTTTCGGAAGATACAGATGCTTTCATCTACGGGTTTGAATATAAATTAGTATAGTTTATTAAAAAACAAGTGTTTTATTTATAATTTAATTATGTCTTAACACAAACTGAATGCGGAAACAGTGAATAACATAATTTTATATTTATTTTAGAAGAAAAAACAAACTTTAATACTCAGTGGTAAAATGTATTTTTAATTTGATCATGTCTTACTACAAAGTAAATGCTGAAACAATAAATAACATGATTATGTTTTTTTTTTTAGAATTAAAAAAATAATTTTCGTTATAGTTTTGAACATCTTCTTTGTGCTTTATTATAGAAACGATATCACCAGTTAATATGTCCTGTTTAGAAGAGTTGATTATATAATTTATATTATTTTTATATTATTACATTATGTTTTACATCTCATAAAAGATGAGGAAGAATATAGAAGTCTGGGCATTTACGGGGCTGACGACCGTCATAGGCTTCCATATTCTTCTTCATCTTTGATGAGATGTCAAAAATAATATGAACATAACTCATATAATTGGAGATAATCCAAATCTGTTAACAAGTATTTGAACACACTCAAAATGTTGTATATAATTTATATTTCAAGCACTAACTTTGTGATCTTCCATTTTATAATTAAAATGTAACTTTGTTTTAAAATCACTATGAATATTTTATTTGATAATTATATTGTCTACCGGTTTCGAGATTGGCTTCGAAACCGGTAGACGTTATAATTAAGTTATAATAAAATATTTACAGTTATTTTAAAACAAAGTTACATTTTAATTATAGTTGATAAATTGTTCGATTTGAAGTATTGGCAGACGTGTGATTTCCCAAAGGATAAATTCCGTTGAGCGGCAGTTTGTCAAACAAAAATCGTGATTCGATTCGATAATGTCGCCGTCTCGTGAATTTCGGCATTGGTGCATCAATTCGATGTTTGCGGGGCAAGGGGCGTTCGTTCGATTGCATCAGTAATCGAGCTCCAGACGGAATCATCGGAATAAATCGCTCTCTAGCCGAATCGCGATGTTTTGATTACCTGTGACAGAGATGGTTTATTTGTACATTTATCGTTTATTTTTTTAAATTAACTTTTTGTTTTATTTATTTCTTTATTTAAACATAATAGATTTATATTATCCACTGACACTTCGTGATGGAATTGCATTTTTAATTTATTATTAGATTAAAACCAATATTTTTAGCTTTTCCACTTTTTTATTTGACCAGCGACCGGGTTTCGTCGTTACCGACATCCTGATGATGTCGGTAACGACGTCTGATGATGTCGGTAACGACGAAACCCGGTCGCTGGTCAAATAAAAAAGTGGAAAAGCTAAAAATATTGGTTTTAATCTAATAATAAATTAAACATAATACATACAATATCGCTCACTCATTTCAACAACGTCATAGAGATCGTTTTTAAAGTTTAAGAATATAATGAAATGTATGAAAAATAAATATCAAGCCACTTAATGAACTTTTTACTGTGCATCAGATCTTTTTAGGTAAAACCTGTGGGTTTTTTCTCCATTTGAAAAATAATTAGTATATTTAAAAAAAATAAACAATACCTTTTCTTCAAAATACAAAAACAACACTTTCTGCCCTATAGCGGGTAAATATTTAGTTAACAATATGCTGCTTTTGCTGGGATATAGTACATTTTCTGGGCATTACGAAAACATGCACAACTGAAAATTGACGATTTTTGATATATGACGTTTAAAGGAGTGAGCGATATGTAATATTCCTGATGAGTAATTTCCATTACTCATTTCGGGACATGGGATTACGGTTAACAAGACTGAAAAACAAATAAGAAAGTAACAAATAAGTAAATACAGGGCAAAATGTAAAATAAAAGCAAAAAAAAGGTACAGTAACTAGGCATTTATTTTTAGTAAATTTACAACAAAAAAAAACATCCTCAGCTAACCGATTAATTTTACTGATATGTGTAATTTGCGAAACACGCTTTTATAAGTACGAGAATGCTTCCCGTTGACTCACTTTAGATTCTCATATTTTAACAACATACGTACTTATAATACGTAGATAACATAGGTTACATGCATCATTATTTTACCCGCAGATAAGACAAGTCTTTGTATTTCATTGTATTATACTGATTATTAATCATAATTTCAAATTAAAAACACTTGGCATAATTTGACTACTGTTTTATTGATAATGAAACATATTTTTAGCGCTACATGCAATACAAATATTTAATTGGTTTTTAAGAATTCGCATTTTCAAATTAAACGAATGAAAAAAAAATTATATTTGAAGCACTAACTTTGTGATTTTTCATTTTATAGTTAAAATGTAATTTAATTTAATATAATTAAAATGTAATCTTTGTTTCACAATCAAAATAAAAGCTTCAAGGCACCTTTCGAATTTTCTTTAGGATCAACCAGTTTCGATAAATTTTCGTGTGCAGTAAGGGTGCGCATTAGCCTTATTTCTCAATTCGTCCGTTAGAGGGACGAACAACATAAAATATCGTACAGTAAAACCTTGATATAACGGGCTAATTGGGGGGAGGGGATGTCCGTTACAGCCGAAAGTGCATTATATAAAAATAAGTTTTAAATCAATTTAAAAACCTTTTTGTCCACATATGAACTCTGTGTTTAGATAAAAATAAACAATACAAAACGCAAACAAAATTATATTTATTGTCTTCGGGCACTCGACGCGCTTGCTTTCGGTAATCCTACTTTGAAAAAAGTTCTGAGACATAATTTGTGTTATCATGGCCACTAAAAATTGTTTACATGCGGCGACACTTGAATTTAATCATGTATAATATTAACAGGACGTTATTAATTTTTTACATTTGAACGGATTTTTTTGTCCGTTATAACCGAAGTTCGTTAAATAGAGGTCTGTTATATCGGGTCGTCGGGTGTCGGGTTGTGGTCCCGTGGTTAGTGTCTCGGACTATTAAGTCAGAGTTTCTCGGTTCGAACCCACTCTACCATAATTTGATACCTATTTCTAATAATGAGCCGCTTAGGCTCACAGAAATAGTATGAAATTGAAATATGTATTCGAGTAAATAATAAAAACGCAAATATTTCTCTTTAAAAATTATATATACAGAGATTTTGTTGTGCGAACAAAAGAGATAGATGGCTGTTAAGTACTTGTATATAGAAGATAGTGCGATGATTAGTACGTCGTATACCCGAACGGTGCGGAAGCAAATCGGTCCTCAGATCACAGATGATTAGATTAATCACCGATGGCATTTCTACAGCTTTCAATATAGTTTCGTCATCCTATCGCCCGCCTTCATACATTGTATCCATGCACTCTGCTCGGTACTAGAACTCGGCTGGTTGTCTGGCGATCCGTTACGTTATTGTTTATCGCGTGTCTATATCTCCGTAATCGCTCTGGTTTAATGCGGCATTCGGTATGAAGTTAATGAAACCGATTTTCACTCGTCTGATAAAATTGCAGATTATTCATTTTTGCGTATTATTTTTATGACACTGATTTATGCGATACGGGGATAGACGATTATGATTAGCGCTATCTTTGTATTATACAAAGATACTTACATGATTTATTTTTTTTATCGTAAATCGTTCGGCTAGACATCTATAAACCCATCAGTATGCTGGATTCACTGGACACACTGGGGTTTTTTTTATTATATATTTTTCATTTTTAAATTTATTTATATTTACTAAACATTTCTATCTGTTTACGTTTGTCATCTTTGGATTAAATAATGCAGCGTTATCTTGAATGTAAAGTGATGGGTTGTACGCATCAGGTGCCAGGTTAAATATTACAAAACAAAATTTTGTTGTTCTTTTGATACTAGTATAGATGAATAACTCCGCAGGGGTAGGCATAGAGAATAGAACGCCACACACGTCATTGGAAACGATCTTCCATAGTCACTCCTGACCTGACCACTTAGAGTATTTGAAGTACTTGATCAAGTTTTCTTCGGTCTTCCTCTGCTTCTTTTTCCAACTACATTTCCCTTATAAATTTGTTTAACCATTCTTTCCTCACTATACGTTCCATATGTCCAAACCAACTCAACACACCTTTCTTAATTCTATTGATAATCCTTATCTCAGCCTTGCATTCTTTCCTTGTTTCACCATTCGAACATCTATCATTCGTCTTTTGTCGCACATTCGTCTAAGAGATCGCATTTCGACTGCATTCAGTCATCCTTCTTTTGCCAACTCCATGCTTCACTTTTATACAATAGAGTTGGTAGAAGAAGAAGAAGAAGAATAAGTTTTTGTCGTTATTTTCTTTTAGCAACTGGATTTATCAACATTCATCAGCAAACCACTTTCCTTGCAAACATTGTACACCTTTTTCAAATACATACTTTATTTTCATTTGCTTACCAAACTAAAAGTACTCCCACCAGTATTGTATCAAATTTTTGACCGGTTGCACTTTTTTGCTTATCCAAATGTATTCCGATTGTGAGAATATTCCATTTCGTACATGTAATTCATTTGATTACTTTTTAAAATTTCAAATAAACAATTAAACAAAAATATGAGATCTGCAACCTACGCAGAAGAGCCAATTTATTCCACACTATAATACATATGTACTGATTAAGCATTTTTTTAGCCATTGTTTAATTTAGCGGTATGTATGTTCTTATTGATGTCTCCTCCAATTTCCATATTCAGTATTCCGTCGCTAAGCTTCCTGGAGACAATACGTATTGTCTATTTTGTATCAGTCGGTGTATTTTGTATTTCCACATCATGAGACGCGGTAGAGTAATAAAACCGATGCCATATTTTAGTGAAAGTTATGACCAGGTAATTAAAATCTCAATTCGATAATAATAATAAATTCTTTCAAGCAGAGGAAGGCCGAGGAAAACTTGGCACAATCAGGTATGTCAATTACTTGAATGTGGCCAGGTCAGGAGTCGAAATAATCCCCATTTGACTATATCCTCCGTTTGAAACATTTTCCGAATTTCGGTGTTCCTTCTTCGGTCTCTTAACATCTATTTCCGGTTACGCACCTCAATGTACTCATTTCTGAAGTTTTTATAAGAGATTTGGTTCTCGCTGTGTCTGCTCTGGTCTATCCTATTTGTAACAATTGATTTTATTTTTTATTTTAATTTATATTTTTTAAAATTTTTTAAATTTTTTATGTTCCTAAAGACAACTCTAAAATTGAGGCTGATCTTCACATACTGTGTTTAAAAACTGTGCAAAATGCACTGAAACATGTATCATAATAGGTTTTAAGAAATTAAGGTTTGTACCAAGTAAAATTTAATTTAAAAATGATAATTTATCTCATACACTAATACTTTTTATGGGAGTTATTATTATTTACCTTGCTTATTTTGGACAAGGTTTATAGATCATTAAGTGGATTTTTGTTTCTTCTATCTTAAATTTTTTCTGTGTTGGGAACTGGAGAGATAATCTAGTGTGGGCCGCTAGTTTGGGATGGTCCGATACCTAGCGGGAAACCCGATTGGCACAGTGCGAGCGTAAACTGTGCATCTTCGAGTTAAACTTCTATGATAATCTCTGTGTTAATCTCACTATAAAACTGATATTGAATTTCCAACTTTCAGGGTCCACCAACTAGTGCCAGCGCCATCAAGTTCACTATAGCTGACACCCTGGAGAGAATAAAAGAAGAATTCAATTTTCTTCAGGCTCAGTATCACACGTAAGTTTCTTTTAAATCCTTGAAATTCTTCAAATGTTTGTCGTTACCGCAATTGAAGTAGATTTATTTATGGTAACGACTGACAAGTCTAAAATTATGATTAAGGTGTACTAGAATTACACCCCTCATACTGGAAGTCCTGAAGAGAAGAAGGTGGACATGGTTGGGACATGTCCTTAGAATGCCACCTGAGGGCATCAACCCCTCATGTCTCTTCTTCCAACCCCGAGGATTCCGGCGCCCCGGAAGGCCGCTGACGACCATTCACCGACTATACTCAGCGGAACTTCGAGACGCCGGACTGACCTGGGAGGAAGCCAAGGAGATGACAGAGTGACTTGGAGACGACTCGTGTTGGCCATATGCTCCACCTAGGGAGCGAACATGGAAAAGAAACACAGAGAGTACTAGAATTACAAACAGATTTGGCTCAAGAAATTTTTAAACGTAACGTGCATATTTGGCTGTTTGGCTAATTAGTTTGCCGACCACTGGGCTGACTGATCACCTAAAATGTTATCCTGAACTGTGACCCAAAACGCGAGACTGATCAACGTAGTTTCCGACTTGCCTATTTGCTTTGCGTTCGGTTTGGTATATCAGAATCTGGTTGAGAAGTAAGGTCTGCTCGTATTTTTCAAAGAATATATTAAAGCGATTTGTTTAAATTAATAAATTTCTTTTCTTTCAGTTTAAAACTGGAGTGTGAGAAGTTGGCAGGTGAAAAAACTGAAATGCAACGACATTATGTCATGGTAAGTTATTTTTTAGATATAAATTGCTAACTTTCAATGCAGGATAACCTTATTTTTTGTAGACATTTCTTAGTGGAACTGCATTTTATATAATAAAATAAGAACTGTATACTTTTTTCTACATGAATTTTATTTGATCAGCTTTCAGGTTTCGACGTAAACCGACATCATCAGACTGGTGATGTTGGTTACAGACCCAGTCTGATGATGTCGGTTATGACGAAACCTGGTCGCTGGTCAAATAAAATGAACGTGGAAATAACTACATAGTTCTTATTTTATTCTACATTATTACCTTGACAAATTAAATTCAATAACCACTCATTTAAAGATGTTGCTATTTATTCACTTTTTGCATGAAATCATTTACATTTCACACCAATCAGTGCGCGAATTTGGTTGAATTTTATGTATTTTTAGATCTTAATATATTTGAAAATTTGACATAAAAAACTAAGCTAAAAAGAAATATTATGAGAAAAGTAATAATTATCATACCAATCAGGTAGCCGAAAAAGTAACAGTTACCCATTAGTCACACGTCTAACCTTTTTTTGTCTAACATTAGTTAGTGTAACCTTTGAAACATTTTGTGTTTCCACTTTTCCTTAAGATATATTTATGAAGTGAATCTCAAAAATAAAAACTTCTTGTAGTTATAATTTGTGGATTGGTTTTTGTATTTGGTATTTCAATACTCATCAAACTGAAACATAATTTAATTTGTTTTCTTTTCCTTTTTTCAGTATTACGAGATGTCATACGGATTAAATGTTGAAATGCACAAACAGGTAAAATACAATACAATATGAAATATTATATTTTATGCCTTTATGGTAATTTTCTGTTCATCTCCATAGTGCATTGGTTAACACCCTCGGCTTGATTCATGACACCCTGGGTGCGATTTCAAGCAGCAGCATCATTCTTCTTCTTCTTCTTCTTTTAGGACTAGGTCCTGTCATTCTCGGGTCGCTCCTGGGAGGTGGAAGACCAGCTATCCTTCCATCGTTTAGCTGGTCTTCCTGGGGGTCTAATCCCTCCTATGCTGCTTTCCGCTGCCACCCTCACCACTCGATCCGTACTCGCTCTTCCCACATGATCTCTCCAGAAATGTCTTCTTTCTCTTCCCCATCGCACAACATCTTCAACATCGCAGATTTTTCTTATTTCTGAGTTTCTAACTCTGTTCAGCAGCATCATTAATAAAATTAATTGTTTTTACAATGTTTAATGTGTTTTCCCGAACCAGCATCTGATATGGTAGACACTTAACCTTGCCTTAGTTAATTTTCAATCAAGAGTTTCAATCAGTATTATATCGCTGGTTAAATGCCAAAGGGACACAATGCAAATTTTAACTCTTTATTCCAAAAATGGTATCTACATCGTCAACATTTTCATATTCAAAAGACACCCATGGCTCTAGCGTTAGAAATGGACATCTCTGACCTAACCTAACTCTGCATTACATTCTTTTCTAATACCTTCATTTTGTATTTTCTCATATTTCGATATTCAACACATTCCTCCTAAAAGATCGGATTTCAAAGGCGTCTACTCCGATTTCATTCTTCTTTTGTCGATTCTATGTTTCGCTTTCATACGTGTTGGCACTAGTACCTCGTTGTCAACACATTTTTTGCGGAAAACGCTTGAAAGCGTCTTTAACATGCTGTTGGTAGAGAGCGGGAGACACTTATAAGTGTTCTATTTGTTTACTTTTGCCATGCCGAAAAACATTGTACAGAGCAGAATTGGGTTTGTGGTTACTTGTGATTAGTATACGACCGTAATAAGTGGTTCTACTAAACATACCTGCTCCACAATGGCCAACTTAATCTCAATAAAATGTATACAAATGAAACAATCGCACAATTTTCATATTTATGTGTTTTAAAAATAAAATAGAATTTAGTAGACTCTAAAAATCAGTGTTTGATTTCAAGATTTAATATATTCTAATAAGGGTTGGGGTTTATGATAAAACCGCCCGACAAAACTGTGTTAACTGCCGGTTTGTCATCCACGAGCAAATTCTTAACAAGAAGGACTATTATTTCCAGACTGAAATAGCCAAAAGACTGAACGCGATAATCGGGCAGCTGCTGCCGTTCCTGGCGCAGGAGCACCAGCAGCAGGTGGCGGCGGCCGTGGAGAGGGCCAAGCAGGTCACCATGACCGAGCTCAACGCCATTATCGGGGTACGTTTCAACTCCGACTCCTTCCCTCCGCTGCAATGGGTAAGGCTCGGCGCAGGCTGCCATCCGACCTTATGATGCTGAATTCAGGAATATTTACATTCAAATCACCGTTCATTATTTGACGGCTGTAACTGGCAACACCTGTACTTCTCTGTCCCCATCTTAAGTTCCATTTCATTGAATGTAATTATGGTAACCTGCTGAACTATTCAAAAACCTCATTTTTTATTGACATATAGAAAATTCTAACCAGGGCTTTTTTTTAAACGAAAAATATTAAAATAATTTTCCAAAAACCAAAAAAAAAAAACTTAAAATAAAGAATTTTAATCAAAAGCAATAAAATATTTATTTATTATTGGAAGAAAAAGTTTATTTTTTAACTTACAATATTATTTATTAAGGACCGTTATTTAGTTGTAACATTACTCACTAAAATAAAAATTCAAATATCATTTAAATATTCATTACAATTCCATATTTTATAATTTTGGCGAATTGTATAAATAAAGATTGTAATTACGTAAGCACAAACATTGTTTCGTCTAATTGATTTTGAAAAAAAATAAAAAAAATAATCCGTGAAAAAAGGTGCCGGAACGCCGTTGTTCCACCGTGTTATATGAGAAAAATATCCCTGCTAACAACCATTTATATGCACACTTTCACAACATTAAAACAAGTACTTAAATCTTTAAATACTGTTTTTTGCTTATGTTTACATTATTTTCTTTTTGTGTAAACACAAGCATCAGTTTCCGATCAAGACTTATTAATCTCCGTTTTAGAGCTGGCCTTGGACCATGTATTCAATTAGCTACCTCAGTATTTTTCTATTTATGATGGATTTTCTTATAGAATTATTACAGTGTGCCAATTTCTTCCATAGTTTCTCTGTCACACGGTTTTCTAAACTGAGGATTGAATATTTGGGATTCCTTGTTTGAAGCTCAAAATTTATTTGACACTACAAAGTTGTATTCGGGCACATGTTGCTGTGGCACAGTCTGGTTTAATGGAAAAGAAAGACAAGATACAACAAGATGTGCATATTTAATTGCAACATTGTGAAAAAATTTCTAAGAAATCGGTTTATAAAATTAGGAGATTTAAGATTTTGAGCGAACGAACGTTTTCGTTTTAAAATTATTTTTTTGGTATCTCAAATAATTTAAAAATAACTCCTGATTGGAGATATTCCAGATTTGTAAACAAGTATTTGGACACACTCAAAACGTGTTTTCATTTTTATTTAAATAATAGAAAAAGAAATAAAACACACACATAATTTAATGCAATGTTGTAGTAATATTTTGAAGCAGTCAGTAACTAGGAAATTTAAGATTTTTAACAAATGGACATTTACATTTTTATTTATGTAGATATTACAAATTATGAGAATTTATGGATGAGACTAAATCCAAATATCAAAAAAGGTACGAATCGATATAATTATCCATGTTCCATAAATACAGTGCTTAATAATACATTAGTGAAAATTTATATTCCACTCATTCATTATTTGTGTTGTCAGTTATTAGCTTTAAAATTATGTGCATTCAATAAAAAATACATTGCTGGGTTCATCATCATAATGTTTGCATTTTTATTTATTATCATACTGTGTTTCATGCATGACAATTATATATTTATATCTATTTTAATGTTTAGAAAATTGATGGGTTTACATATCTATAAAAATAAAAATTCTCAAATGGAAAAAAAAACTTCCAACTAATAAAAATTCTCATATGGAAAAAAAAAACTTTTAATCAAAGAAAAACTATTTGCAAATAATGTGAATTATTTCAGAAAAAAAAAGAAAATATGAAAAATGTTTCTTTCAATGAAAATTTGTAATAAAATATGTGTAATTGTGTCGGGTTGTTGTCACGTGGTTAGTGTCGCGGACTCTTGAGTAAGAGTTTCTCGGTTCGAACCCACTCTACCACAATTTGATACCTATTTCTAATAATGAGCCGCTTAGGCTCACTGAAATAGTATGAAATTGAAATATTTGTGTAAATAAAAAAATACAAATATTTCTCTTTTTTTATTATTTTTAAATTATTGAAAGTAAATTTTATCATATTATAGGCGTCTCAATTTTATATGAAACATCTCTCAATCTTTTTTATATGAAAAAAGATAGAAATAGAGTGGAAGTAAAGACACCTATAGTATTGACATCTCATCCGTAGGGTGAATAATCTAGTGTCTGATTTAATAAATAATATTAATATTGTTAAAATTTTCAACAAAACATTTTTCTTTAATACGTTAAACGCCATGGAGGGCACCTATGACCTCACCTGTGTTGGACCGCAGTGCCATGGGGACCACCAGTTACCTCAATCATGAGCCATATTCAAACTGCTTTAACTATGGAACCCATTGTCAAATAAAAAAATTAAATAAACTAAATAAATTATAATTTTAAAATACGTTAATTACCGTAGAACTGAACTGTGATGTGTTACTTGAGCCCAGTACAAAAGATTAACAGTAAGAGATTTAAATCTGTATTTGGTCCACAATAATGAACGTATGGTGACAATAAGTGTCACCTGTCAGGGAAACAATGAATCCTGTTGATACGATCATTATTGTAGACCAAATACAGATCTAAAAATTTTCTTTATACTGGGCTCAAGTAACACATCAAAGTTCAAGTAGCCCCGTTCTACGGTACCAAAAAGTTTTTTTTTGTGAATTTCAAAATTAACAAATTTTAGTATCGTTGGTGTTTAACGTGTTAAATGCTGTTTTATGTAAACCATTTTTTTTGCTTGAATTTTTATATGATTTTTTTGAATTATCGAAGTTTTGTATACAACCATCATCTTGGGGGCCAAAATTTTGTACGATTTTTTTTATTTGTTGATAGAGTGAAATTATAATTATCATTGTTTCTAATAAGCTGTCACTGTAACTGTTTTTAAATTAAGCATGTCACTTCAAGCACCCATTTTCATAATTTCAATATTTATAACACCATTAATCAAAATCAGTGAATGTGCTATTTGTCATTTGGATATTTTGAAATTAATGTTACATTTTATCGTCACATGTTTAGGTGATTAGTTTTCTGTCTTATATTTATCCATTCTTGTTAAAAAATTATCCAATTGTATTGAAAATATGTTTTTGCTACAAAAATTAATTACATTGTAATAGAGGGATGTTTGAGTATACAATACATTTTTTTAAAATTTCTAAAAATCTTGGTTAAAACCACTATTTCTTAAAATCCATTGTGATATGTGTTTGGATGCATTTAAGATTATTTTCAAACACCTCCGAATACGGTGTTTGAAAATGATATGAAATGCATCGAAACACGTGTTACAGTAGATACAAAAAATGGATACATATTACCACTAAGTGACTGTTGAATCACTTTATGAAAATAAACAGTTACTTAATTAAATATTTACAAATTTAATATTGACGGCGATCGTTATATTGAGAGCATTAAATTGTAACAGTTTAAAAGTTAATTTCAATATCTCGAAACTGAAAGATGTCAATCTTCAAAATGTGTAAAAGTTTAATAAGTTTGATTGGATCAAACATCTCGATGATGTAGTTAAATTTTGCATGTAAAAGTATGTATGTTTTTTTAAATTTTTATACGGAGTGTATATATACTGATTATTTCTTTCAGCAACAGCAACAACAGGGTCTTCAGCATCTCCTCGTAAGTTTCATATAAAATTATATATGATTAAAAAAATTGTTGACTGCCACTCTTTGCTAATATATTTTAACAATCCACTTCTAAAATTTCTGTTTATGAGGTGTTGTTTACGATACTGATGAATATGCTTTTGAATATATTTTTCGTTAGAAAATAATAATAAAAATGTCCTATTCATAAATACTATAAATATGTATAGTCATGTGCAGTCAAATACTATAAATATGTATGGCATATATGGTATCATTAAATTTTGTTTCAACTTGTCATATGTTAATTAAAATGAAGGGAATTGAAATTTACGGCAGATTTATATGAAAAAGATAAAAGTATTTTTGCTTATTCAAAATTATTAAACAGGGTATTATCACATTTCTTTATTTATCAATTATGTATACATATTACTCTGTACATCTGTATACTGCGTGCTACTCTTTACGTCCCATGGTAGATGTTTTGTTTGAGACAGTGAAATACGCTGATTGTGATCACTTTGGAACCCGTTACTTCTGAACAATAATAACCTGCTGATTAAGTTTAGCAGATAATGAAATAAAATATTTTTTTATGCACTATGGAATTATTATTAATATTAATGCTCCTATTCTCTTAAACGGCTGTGAAACGTGGCATCTTACGAGGGCCCAGAGCAGCCGTGTACTTAGCTTTGAGAATAGGTATCTGCGAGGAATTTCAGGCGTGCGGTGGTTTGACTTTGGACTCCATATTTCCACAAAGGGAGCGGATATGGAACAAAATGGAATGGAAAAATAATAATAAAAGTGTCGGGTTGTGGTCCCGTGGTTAGTGTCACTCTTTAGTCAGAGTTTCTGGGTTTGAACCCACTCTACTACAATTTGATACCTATTTCTAATAATGAGCCGCTCAGGCTCACAGAAATGGTATTGAAGCATTATGTAAATAAGAAAAACATAAATAACTCTTTTTACATAAATAACTCATACTCTATGTAAAAAAATATGTTTTATAAAAATAAATAAAAAAGGAATTATTTGCATCAAATTCAATTATAACTATGACGGTGATAATGCCCTGTGGATATGACATTGGCAATAACTACAAGACTGGCCTTGTTTTTCCGTATTTGCCCCAATATAACGCGTGTGTGACGGGGCTTGGTTGCATGGCGCGCACGTGGCCCGGATGCAGCAGCAAATGCACGCGCAGCAGCAGCAGGCGGCGGCGGGGGCCCTGCTGGCGGGCGGCGCGCACCTGCCCCCGCACCCCGCGCCCCCCAAGCCCGAGCCCCCCGAGCCCAAGCCCGCGCCCGAGGAGAGACGGGCCCTGCAGGTGACGCTCCTTTCAATTCCTCTTCATTTCTATTTCAAACCATTCCTACCGTTGTTTCATTCTTCCTCATTTCTGTTTCAAATGATTCCTACCACCATTTAATTCCTTCTCATTTGTATTTCAGATGATTCCTACCACCATTTAATTCCTTTTCATTTATTTTTCAAATGAATCTTACCATCATTTTATTCCTTCTTATTTCTATTTCAAATATTTCCTCCCACCATTTAATTTTCTCCTCATTTCTATTTTAAATAATTCCTACCACCATTTAATTCCTTTTCATTTCTATTTCAAATGATTCACATCACCATTCAATTCCTCCACATTTTTATTTCAAACAATATTAAATTCTTTCTTTGACCCCTAAATGCACCCAAATAGGGGAACACATCGGATCGATGCGGTGTAAACGAGATAGTTATTGATACGAAAGCAATTTGATTAGTCCTGCTCACTACATTTTTCGATCTGAATGTGGAATATATTGACGACAAAAGTGATGGAACCCAGAGCGAAGGACATAATTGGTATACCGGATACAGACGACACAGGTGATAGAGCCCAGAGTGAAGGACATAACTGATATACGGGAAGGAAATGGAAATGGGGTGGTATGGCCAGGTGTATGGGTCATTACTAATTAAAAATAATTGTTTTCAGAGGAGTTCCGTGTCTCCGGCTGACAGAGATAAGTACAGATCTCGGTCGCCACTGGAACCAGATCCTGCGGAAGTCAAACGGAGGAAAGAAGAAAAGATGCTCGGTCACGTGAGTTAATTTATATTCACATACTCTCAATACTTTCAGTAGTTTTGCTATTTAAAATCCTGATATGAACATCCATTTTTGGTCGAAAATGTAGCATTTCTCCTAACTATAATCTATTTTATGCAATAGAAAGTCTCCCTAAATAAATATTAATCTAACCAACTCACTAACCATTAGCTTTGATAGGTAGAGAGGGTATAATCCCACACCACTCTGTCTTTGCAAACATTCTTCACCTCATTTATATTCATTCATGCATTTCCTCATATATTCCCATAATTCCGATTCCTGATTTGTCCACTTTCAAGTATTTAAAGTTATTAAGTAAAATTTTCTCGCTCATTCTGCTTCTATTTCAAACTACATTTCCCCTATCAATGTGTTTTACCATTCTTTCCTCACTCATTTGTTCCACTTTTCTCAATTTTATCAATAATGCCTAGGATTCTTTCCTTATTTCATCATTTGAACATCTATCATACACATTTTGCTGTTCATTTGTAAGAGTGATTGCATTTAACTGCATTCAGTCTACTTTCATTCTTTTTTGATAACTTCATGTTTTATTTCCATATATTGGGGTTTGTACATGAGTTCCGTTATGCACTGCTACTTTAGCTTCTACTGTTAGGTTTTTGGTGTTGCTACAATTGTTCCCACTTCGTTAGGACAATCACTGCAGCAGCGGACAAACAATATTATATACCACACCGTAGCACAATTCAATACTTAGACCTACATAAGATACATTTTGTCACATTTAATATACATATTTAGTGCTGTTAGTGGGTAGAGAAATAACAAAGCGTTTAATTGTATTTTGTAGCTAATATTGATACAAATGAAAACATTACAATAACCTGAATGTTGTGACATGTTTGCTGAACTTTTTAATGTCTTTTATTTTATTTATTTATTCCATTTTCATATCTGTAAATAATACTGATGTGAATTTTAAAATATCTTTGCAAAAAAATAATTGTAATCTCACATTTCCTCAATAATATAATAAATTTATCATTTTATTTCTGTGTAAAATACATAGTAAATATAAAATATGCTAATTTTGCTACAGTATGGTTATTAATTGTTTAGTTTGAAGGTCTTAATTTTCTATTTTCTATTCATTGTTAACTACAATGTATTTTATTTATTGTTAATTTCCTCATTAATCATACTACTACTTAAAGAGATGTGCATTTTTTATTTGTATTTTTTGGGAAACATCTAATGAAATTATGTTTCTGTCATTGTCTACCTTTTAGAGGTTAGTTTTTTACGTTCATTACTTTGTTTGGTAATGAACATTAAAAAAAAACAAAATTACAAATCCCTGAAAATGATTAGGTTTCCTGGTTTTCAGGAAGGCTTGTTTACTAGACTGTTTCATGAAGTTATTGTTTTCATTTGTAAGGGTTAGTATAATTAACAAGGACACTTGGTTTATTACAGGATAGCGATGCTGAGAAAAGTGATCAGGACCTAGTGGTAGATGTAGCTAATGAGGTAAGATTTTTATCTGTACTCTAGGGGGGTATATTGGCAGATTTAATAATAAACAATAATGGATATATGTAGTTGTTTAAAAAAAAATGCATGAACAGAATGGTAGCCTAGACTTCACTTTGTCATTTAAAAAAAATAATAATTTGATTGAATTTATAATTTCTTAGTTTTGTTTCAGATTTTGAAAATAAATATGTTTTATGGAGTTTTTATTTATTTGAATGATTGGATTTCATTAAACAAAAATAGCACCTCATTATTTTTTACACCTCATTAGTTTACTTCACTAAATAGTGACTTAAAATTTGGAATTCTTGTTTCGTTATTATCTGAAATTTAACCCTAGATTACTGGATATTTGTAAAACTTATAATGATATATACACCGAGGCAACACATGTAAAAGAATGCAGTGGCAACTAGCATGTATCTTAATTTTTTACTGATATTTTTTGTTCATGTTTTAAGTTCTCAAAAAACATGTTGAACCTTTTGACAAAAAAAATGTTTTGTAGTAAATGTTTTTGGTAAATGTGAGTTTTTCTTATCGTCGTACATTTTAAAATAGTCCGGTATTACGGTGCATTGAAACAAGTCCCTTAGTCTAGGATTAATACTGTGCCCTAGAAGAAAACTCTAAAAAGTATATTTCGAAAAATCTGAAATACTGAAATTGTGAACAGCAAAAACACATTAATTTTAGTCATCATTTTTTACATGGTGAGTTTTACCTTTAAACCATCATCCCCAATCAGATACAAATACAAAAGTTCCCATGTCTTATCCTTCGTCTTATTTAGTGCCATAAACCATAATTCGCTCACTCCTTTCAAGAACGTCATAAGTCAAAAATTGTCAATTTTAATTTGTACATGTTTTCGGAATGCCCAGAAAATGTACTATATCCCAGCAAAAGAGGCATATTTTAAACATAATATTTACCTGCCACAGGGCAGAAAATGTTGTTTTTTTGCATTTTGAAGAAAAGGTATTGTTTAATTATTTTTTTAAATACACTAAATATTTTTCAAATGGAGAAAAAAACCTTCAGGTTTTACCTAAAAAGATCTGTTGCACAGTAAAAGTTTATTAAGTGGCTTGATATTTATTTTTGATACATTGTATTATATTTTTAAACTTTAAAAACGTTCTCCTGAAAAATCAAGTTTTTTGATTTATAACGTTCTTGAAAGGAGTGAGCGAATTTGTAGTGAGTAAATGTAGTTAAGTATTTTAAAATTGCAAGAATTTGCATTTCTTCATAATCTGAAAAATGTTACATAATTATGATCTTCTAAAGATTTGTTTTTAATATTCTGTAGTTTGCAATTAAAAAAAAATCACCCGAAGTCAATAATAGTAAATCCAAAATATCCAATGTTTGGGAGTGACAAAATCTTCATCCTATAATTTTAAGTTAATGAGTTTTTACTGTAGTTGTAGTCGTAGCATGGGTAATTTTTGTTTCTAAAATAGGATTTATAGATTCTAACGGCATCATAATATGTATCTAGTTAATGGTAATTATTATATGTCCGCCTTCCACGTATGGCTACCATGTCCAGCAGGTCCTGTGTTTGATTCCCAAGGGGGTCAGTATAAATATAAGTGATTTTTCACTCTAATGTTTATTTAATATTACCCTGGACTGGTATCTGCAGCGCAGGGCTGATCACCTTTCCATCATGTATTTAACAATCAAGATAACACAGCTTTTATATGATGCAGTGCCTTATACGTAATTGCAAAAATTGCAAATTGTACATTTTTGACTTTATCATCATATTTATCATCACAGTAGTTTAAAAATGCCATTACTCGGCGAAAAAATTGTGAGTTTTTAAAAATAAAATATAATTCAGACTCTACAATTCGTCCGCCTCCATAGTGTAATGGTCAGCACGCTCGGCTACCGTATTGGAGGTCCCGGGTTCGATTCCCAGGGGGGGTCAAATAAATATAAGTGATTTTTTCACTCTTATATTTATTCAATATTACCTTGGACTGGTACCGAAAGCGGAGGGGTGATCACCTTTCCTTCATGTGTTAACGATCAAGATAACACTACATCTATATGATGCAGTGCCCTATGCACCATTGGGGTGCGGATAAGGGTTTGAATGAAAAAAAATGTTTAAACATGCCACAACATAGCAAAACAATTGCGAGTTTTTAAAAATAAAATATAATTCAGTAGACTCTTCAAATCAGTGTTTTATTTTAATATTAAATATATAGATTTAAATGGAGTTCTACAAATTTAGCTCCAAATCTATAAATAAAAATCACATTTCTTATTGTTAAAACTGGAAAATGCAGATTCATTGAATTTGACGATGTAAAAGTTACATTTCGGCTAAATTGCAATTGTCTGTGTACCAGGAGGACAGGAAGGGCGAGGAGCGGGTGGGCGAGGCGGGGCGGGAGAACGGGCCGGAGCGGGGGGGGAGCGCGACGGGCGCGGGGGGCGGGGGCGGCGGGGGCCCCCTGCACCGCCCCCCGAGCCGCAGCGGCTCCAGCTCCTCGCGCAGCACACCCAAGATCAAGGATGTGAGTTGGAATTTTTACTTTGTTTTCAGTTGATCATCTTCAATATTCAGACTTCATTATTAGTCGAGATAGAATAAGAAACGGCAACGAAGGGGTTGTATTTTCTGACAAATCACAAAATTACATCGATAAAACAAGCTTCCATTACTATTACGTAATGGAAGCTTGTTTTTACTCTAAGAAGCATGCATATCAGGTTAGAGTCTTCGAGATAGAATAAGAAACGCCAGGATCAGGGAAATATGTGAGATCGAAGATGTCGTTAGGTGGGGAAGGCAACAAAGGAGGCAATGGTATGCGCATGTGAGGAGAATGGAACCATCCAGACTCCCCCACATCTCACTATACGGCCAACCCCATGGTAGACGACTCCCGGGCTGACCACCAAAGAGATGGGTCGATAGCTGGAAATCGACATCGCAGGAGGCTAATCCCTCTTAAAAACAGGCCACTAGGCCTACAACAAGATGAAGAAGAAGAGAAGAAGATTATTAGTTGGAATATAAATTTATATTCAAACCCGTAGATGGAAGCGTCTGTTGCTTCCGAAACTAGCCATAACAGTATAAAACTCAAGTGGTAAAAAACATCATCAGACCAGTCTGATGTCAGTAATGACAAAAACCGGCCACTGGTAAAATAAAATAAAAGTGGAAAAAACTATATAGTTGTTGTTTTATTACATAAAATACAGTTTCACCAAGAAATGTCAGTATAAAACAAAAATCTAATATATTAATGAGAAAAAATTAATGATTGAAGTGATTAATTATAATTTTTAGGTATTGTATCTACACTTAATTTTATTGGTAATGTTTTTTTGTAATTCTGGAATTGAATTTTTTCCCAGGAAAAGCCTGGCACGCCGAGTTCCACCAAGGGTCGGTCCGTGACGCCGACGGGGGCGGCGGCGGCGGCGAGCAAGGCCGGCGCCGGGGGGCCCTACTCGCCCTACCTGCCCCCCGGGCCCCCCTACCACCGCCCGCCCCCGCAGCCCCCCGGCCCCACCTACCCGGACTCACCCAGATCCAACGGGGTAGCAGCCGGGAAACCGTGAGTGCACCTTTAACTACTCAATATTGCCTCCGCCCGTATATTACTCGTCCGCCTCTGTAGTGTAATGGCCAGTGCACTCGGCTACAGTTCTGGAGGTCCAGGGTTCGATTCCCAGAGGGGGGTCTAATAAATATAAGCGATTTTTTCACTCTTAATATTTATTCAATATTACCCTGGATGGTACCTAAAGCGGAGGGCTGATCACCTTTTCTTCGTGTGTTAACGATCAAGATAACACTGCGTTTATATGATGCAGTGCTCTACGCACCATTGGGGTGCAGATAAGGGTTCGAATGAATGATATTTCTTTTATTTATTTATTTAAACTTCATGTGCAGGAAAGAAATAAGTACATTGGCAGGCTTATTGATATTGGGACTAGTGATATTGGTCAAAATGTTTGGTACCATATATAGCTGTTTGCAATTAGAGGGTAATTAGTACTTTAACATTTAAAAAAACATAAATAACAAATTGAAAAAAGGAAGGAATTGGAAAAAATATCTGAAGCCTCACTATGAATGTTACCAAGATTATGGATTCTTGGTAAAGTAGCAAATTTACGGTAAATTAATTTGTGAATGTTTCCAGTGCGTACTCCTTCCACTCGTGTGGGGGTCCCCTGCAGCCGGTGCCCTTTCCGGCGGACGCTCTGATAGGTCCCGGCATACCCAGAGGAGCGAGACAAGCTACTACTCTGCCGCACGGTGAAGTAAGCAACTACTATTCTCTCTTTGTTCAACCATTCAAACATAACCGTGCTTAATTTTCTGAAGACTTTTTTGGGAAAGATTAGCCATTTTTTTTAAAGACGTAAGAGGTTTGTAAATAAATGAGCAGTTACAAAAATATGTTTTTTTTTTTACTCTTTTTTCTACATATTGTGATTATCAACTGACTCAACACATTGTTTGAGAGAATGCTTAAAAGCTTCTTTTACATACTGTTATTATAGAGCGGGAAACGCTTATAACCGTTTTAATAAATATTGATTTTGTAATTAAAAAATAAGACTTTCTCTTTTAAAACTTAAAAAAAAAAACTATAAATTTATCTATAATATCCAAAATTATTATTTTTATTAAACTCTTCTTTGAAAATTAAAATTATATATAAATATACTAATAATTATTTTTTCGATAAGGTTACTTGCGATTAGGTTACTAGTGATTAGTATATGATATATATATACCCTATATATATATATATATATATATATATATATATATATATATATATATATACCCTAATTAGGGTCTAATACCCTATGTATATATACCCTAATTAGGGTCATATACTAATCACTAGTAACCTAATCACTTTAACCACTTAAATACTTTTTTAAATACTTAAATACTTTTACTAGGTATTTAACCTAGTAGGTTAAAAACACCGCCTGACAAAAATGTTTGAAGCATGTAGCAGTTTGCGTGACTCGTGTGCTTTTTTGCCGCAGGTTGTGTGCGCGGTGGCCCTGTCCCAGAGCGGACCTAGTCGCCACGCCTACACGGGAGGCAAGGGCTGCGTCAAGTTGTGGGACATCACGACCCCCTCCACTTGCTCCAAGCCCCTTTCACAACTGGATTGCCTGGTAATTATCTATCCTACTCCCAATAAGAACTAAGGATCAATTATGATCCGGCCGATTCTAATATAATGTCGCATGAAAAATATTTTCATGACAAACTTATTTTACTCATACTCACCCAGAAATAAAATCACTCCTAAACGAGTGGAGGCTTTGTAAAAAAAAAGGTCATTTCACTGAAAATTTAATATTGTCTAATTTTATATTGTCTCATTATTCACAATAATTTTCACTGCTATAATATTGATTGCTCTATCTGAAAGGATGATTGGATGGCGTGCTGATTCAAACTAAACCATTCTATCGAGATTTTTTTTAAATTCTATTGATTGATTCGGTAGTCACTTTGTGTAAAAATCTATCCATTTTATGTTTTACTGAGTAAATACCACTATTTCTTAAAATCCAATGTGATACCGTAGAACGGGGCTACTTGAACTTTGATGTGTTACTTGAGTTCAGTGCAAAAAAAATAATTTAAATGTGTATTTGGTTTACAATAATGAACGTATCGACATGATTCATTGTTTCCCTGACAGGTGACACTTATTGTCACGATGCTTCGATCGATACCATGATCTAAATATTTTTTTTGTACTGGGCTCAAGTAACACATCAATGTTCAAGTAGCCTCGTTCTACGGTACATTGAAACGTCGCTCACTCCTTTCAAGAACGCCATAAATCAAAAATCGCAATTTTCAGTTATTTAATTTTTTTTTTAAATATACTAAATATTTTTCAAATGGAGAAAAAACCTTCAGGTTTTCCTAAAAAGATCTGTTGCATAGTAAAAAGTTCAGTAAGCGGCTTGATATTTATTTTTAATACATTGTATTATATTTTTAAACCTTAAAAACGTTTTCCTGAAAAATCAAGTTTTTTGATTTATGACGTTCTTGAAAGGAGTGAGCGACATGTGTCACGAGAGTTTTTTTTATTGATATCTCATATAAATGATAACAGATCTTAAAACATCAAAAGTTTCCTTCCTGCTGATGATGTGATGCCGAAATTTGATCTGTTGACAGATTTGACATCGCATTGTAGGCATATTGTAATAGCAAAATCATGTCATATAGGAGTGATTTAATAATGCTTGTGTGTGATTTGCAGCAACGCGATAATTACATCCGATCGGTGAAGCTGCTACCCGATGGCCGCACCCTCATAGTGGGAGGGGAGGCTTCCAACCTCTCCATCTGGGACCTGGCCAGCCCCACTCCGCGCATCAAGGCGGAGCTCACCTCCAGCGCGCCCGCCTGCTACGCCCTGGCCATCAGCCCCGACTCCAAGGTACTGTAACCTAACCGGACTCCTTCTTGGCTCATCAGCTGCTCGCCCTCTCGCCCACTCTAGCTGTAGATGTCTCGTTATCACTATAGAAATGTACAGAATATTGGTTATTGTAAAGAAGGGTAAAGGCTGAATGAAGTTGATATTCGATTTCTCAGATGTATGTGCGACAAAACGATGCGTGTGAAAGAATGCTAGTCTGATTTGAGCATTATTGATAAAATTAAGATAAGTGTGTTGAGATCAACTTCAAAATTAACTTTATGTATTAAATGTTAAATTTAAAAACTGATTTCTTAATATTATTTTTTGACATCTCATCAAAGATGAAGAGGAATATGGAAGGCATTTACGGGGCTGACGACCGTCATAGGCTGGTTTAAGTCACTTTTTTTAATCACTTTACACACGTGTAACATTCTGATTTCTTGAGTCTACAAAGTTGTATTTTATTGTTAAGAAAACACATAAAAATCTATTTTGATGTGACATTTAATGCATAACTTAAAATGGAGTTCTACAAATCAAACTCCAAATCTATAAATAAATTCAAGATTGACATATACAATCCATGATATCAAATATGAAACTATATCAAAACAGTTATGTGATACCATGTACAGTCGATTTGTGAAAGCTTTTCCCTTGTTCTGGGCATGGAACGCTCAAAAGGTAGTTGACGCTAGAGAGTGTTACTCATTTTGACAAATAACTTACTTATTTTCTCAGTTTAGGTGAGGACCGTACTTTTGTATTACATATAAACATAATTTTTTTATTTATTCTTGATATCGGTTATTTATAATGCGATTTATCAATTTATTTTCAGGTTTGCTTTAGTTGCTGTTCCGACGGGAACATTGCTGTTTGGGACTTGCACAACCAGACCCTTGTACGACAGTTCCAAGGTAAGTTGTATCGACATCTAATTGTAACAAGACTTGTAGATTGTTTTGTTTTATCAGGATAAGTGTGTGAGTTTCCGCTCAATGTTCCAGGGCACACGGACGGAGCGAGTTGTATAGACATATCAGCGGATGGATCCAAGCTGTGGACCGGCGGGTTGGACAACACGGTGCGCTCCTGGGACCTCCGGGAAGGCAGGCAGCTCAACCAGCACGACTTCTCTAGCCAGATATTTTCGCTGGGATACTGTCCTACAGGTGCCTACCATATTTTACTGCATATTTAAAATATGCTTAATTATTTCAATTACAGGTTGTGTACGCTTAAAATAAAACACAAAAAAGCTGGAAGAATTCTGAAAACCCGTTTGTACTTTTCCTTTCATTTTTGCATCAGGAATATGTAATTTGGCAGTTTTACATGTCGCTCACTCCTTTCAAGAACGTCATATTAAAAAAAAACTTTATTTTTCAGGAGAATGTTTTTAAAGTTTAAAAATATAATACAATGTATTAAAAATAAATATCAAGCCACTTATTGAAATTTTTACTGTGCAGATCTTTTCAGGTAAAACCTAAAGGTTTTTTCTCCATTTGAAAGATATTAAGTACATTAAAAAAAAATAATTAAACAATACCTTTTCTTCAAAATGCAAAAACAACACTTTCTGCCCTGTAGCGAGTAAATATTAAGTTAAAAATATGCCGCTTTTTCTGGGATATAGTACATTTTCTGGGCATTCCGAAGACATGCACAACTGGAAATTGACGATTTTTGATTTATGACGTTTTTGAAAGGAGTGAGCGATGTATGCAAAAATTCATTGTTTTTGAAAAATGGCCATAAACTTTAAACTATACTACACTCCCAATTTTCTTTGATGAATAGTGAAAGAAATCCTGTATGATCAATTTCCTGGTCATTCTAAAAAAATGTAAACAAAGAAAAATTTTAAAATGCGCTTATGTATACCTACTTGCTTAGTAATAATAGTACATGACTAGAGACAACTAACCATAAAATGGATATTTTGGACCTGAAAACATTTTTTTTAAAAGCATTATACTGCAAAGTATGGTTTGGATTAGAGGTAGGTAAGATCCAATCATTTAGAAGATCCACATCGATGAATCCGTACTCTAATACCGAAGCAACAGATCTTTTGTCGGATAAATCGCATACCGATAAGGTCAGAACTTTTAGACAAGGCTGGAGATCTGGCATCCGTGGTTTGAATGTTGAAACTTGACCCTCTCACAAGTACACCGATGTTAACACATGCATTTCAGGGTCTTGGTTGGCAGTGGGAATGGAGAATTCTCACGTGGAAGTGTTGCACGCGGGGAAACCAGACCGCTACCAGTTGCTGCTTCACGAGTCGTGTGTCCTCAGTTTGAAGTTTGCGGCTTGCGGTAAATGGTTCGTTTCAACCGGGAAGGACAACCTGCTCAATGCCTGGAGGACGCCATATGGTGCTAGCATATTCCAGGTATGACTAATGTGGATTTTAAATTTTACACAGTATATTAGGTGTGTTTTTTTATTTAAAGTATTGTACTGACATTTCTTGGTGGAACTGCATTTTAATTTTACTATGTAATTCATGTGGAAAATTCATAGTTATTTTATTCTGTATAAGGTGTGAATGGGTAACACTGCAGATCAGTAAAATAATTTGATACTTCAAACCCTTACTTGCATCCCAATGGTGCATAGGGCACTGCATCATATAAACGCAGTGTTATCTTGAAAGTTAACACGTGAAGGAAAGGTGATCAGCCCTCCACTTCAGGTACCAGTCCAGGGTAATATTGAATAAATAATTGATACTTGCTTTTCCTCAAATCAAACAATGTGACAAATTAACTTATGTAAATAAAAAAATCAATCTAAGTACCAATACTCTGCTTTATCAGATTTATTTACTGCATACTTATGTCAGTTTACTGTACCAATATATCACAAAAACAAATGTGTACATACATGTTTGGTCAAATAAACTTAGAATATTACGCAATAAAGCTGTACAACCTGTTTCCATTACTCATTAAAAAATGAAACTTTGTATAAAAGAGCTATTCGTAATTGTATAATTAGATGGGTGGATTTAAAATAATTTCATTAATTGATTCCACAGTCACTTTGTGGTAAAAATCTATCCATTTTTAGTTTAAGTTTTACTTAGTAAATACCACTATTTCTTAAAATCTACTGAGACATGTGTTTTGATGCATTCCGCATCATCATACGGTGTTTGAAAATGATGCGGAATGCATCGAAACACGTGTCACAGTAGATTTTAAGAAATAGTGTTATTTACTAAGCAAAACGTAAATTAAAAATGGATAGATTTAAAATAGATTGTATAATTCAGCCATGTCATCCATGATTGCATGACTAATGACAGACCAATTACTAATTAAATAAGTTAAATAAAATTGTAAAATATGCCTTCGGCACAGAAAAACTCAGCAAGAACACATTATTGCAAATTTGGTATCTTGATCATTGAATACACAAAGGAAAAGTAGTCAGCCTTGCGCTTTAGGTTTTGAAAATTAATATTTATTTTGAATCGAATCTGACATCTCCATCATGATAGCCTAGTGCTCTAACCACTATGCTATGGAAATGGACCATAAAATAGTATACTTTAACTCTTTAAGTGCCAGATGGTATCAGTACTGCCGATCTATTGCTAATTTTGTATGCCTGGGAATGGGGAGCGATTAAATTTGCTTAATGTATCTAACTGGTTATCTAGGCCTATTAACCTCTTAACTGTTGAATTTTGCCGAGAAAATTTGGTGCTGGAAATTGTAACCGACAAGTAGAAACAAGACTGTCCGAACATTGCTCGGGTTATTGAATACAAGCAAAGGGGTCAATATTTGACTCGGGCAAAGCAAGAGTGACGAGTCGGAATACGATTTACCCGGGCAGTGCTCGGACTCGTCAAATGCAATACAAACCCCTTGCCCGAGTCACGCTTGGGCTAGTCAGGGAACTGGTTGAATTATAACTAATGAACCATGTTTGTCATTTTTTTCCAGTCTAAGGAGTCTTCTTCGGTGTTAAGCTGCGATATCTCAGCAGACGACAAGTTCATCGTGACGGGGTCCGGCGACAAGAAGGCCACAGTGTACGAAGTGAACTATTGATTGTTGGCCGTGTTCTGTGCATATGATTTAGTGTACCGTGTTCTATTTTAACGCAAGTGAGTTTTTCAGTCGTGGCACCTCCCGATGGCATTCCTTATGTATTTTTTTTTCACACCTACCAATATGCATTTCTTAGTTGTATCGTTAAATATGTAACGGTGAATTTGAAAGTTCTATTGATGATCAGATTCTGTTGCGCTGTTAGATGTTTGAAGGTTATATCGAAATTGCTGAATTCAACCTGGTTGTTTAACTCGAAGCATTCTGACATTTGGTAATGATAATATTGATTATACATGTGTATAGTCTAATGTGTCCTTACAGGTTAGGTTAGGTTAGGTTTTACTAGTGAATGATTAACCTTTCCGGGAGTACAATAATTGATGTCTGACATTCTCTGGAGAGGGGGTACTTTTTACATGAATTATTTTTTCTTCACAAAATCTATGTATTATGAAGATAGAAATGATGTAAAAATAATGAAAAAAATAAAACTCACTATCTCTAGGTTTTATTTTATGGGAACATTACATACAAATATACACAGATGACATTGCTATACAAGTTAAATCATACCAAAAAACAGACGGACTTCGACGTTCATTAACGTCGATACTCCTTTGAGGAAAATTCACACCAACGTTCATTTACGTCCATACTCCTGGAAAGGTTAAAATATAACATGCGTACCAAACATGAAATTACATTTCGATAATAAACTTTACGATTCACAGTTCGCATAGGTGCTTGACCTAACCATATGATAACTCGGAATAAATATACAAGATGTGCGATTATGTAAAATGACGTCAGTCGTCTCGGCTGTGGAAATATTGCCCACACAATAATAATAATCATAATCCTGAAGTGATTGGAAATTTGTAAACTCGTCGCATTTGTCTCGTAATAATGCTATATTGATAATACGTATTAAATTACGTAAAGGCAAGATTCACGATTCAAGATATACATTTGTATTCTGCAGAAATTTATCAAGTCATAATACAATTAAAATGAGCTGCTGTCACTTAATACCTTACTATTTCTCAGACTTTATTTAAAAAAAAATAAAAACATATTGCTCGCTCCTTTTAAGAACGTCATATATAAAAAATCGTCAATTTTGAGTTATGCATGATTTTGGAATGCCCAGAAAATCTACTATATCCCAGCAAAAGAGGCATATTTTTATTTTATATTTACCCGCTACAGGGCAGAAAGTGTTGTTTTTGCATTTTGAAGAAAAGGTATTGTTTAATTATTTTTTTAAATATACTAAATATTTTTCAAATGGAGAAGAAACCTTAAGGTTTTACCTAAAAAGATCTGTTGCACAGTGAAAAGTTCAGTAAGTGGCTTGATATTTATTTTTAATACATTGTATTATATATTTAAACTTTAAAAATGTTCTCCTGAAAAATCAAGTTTTTCGATTTATGACGTTCTTGAAAGGAGTGAGCGATATGTCAAAGGAGAGTATTTGAGTAATATAATAATGTACTTGATTTAACAAAAAATAAAATTAAATGAACTTACGTTAAAATTCCATGGATTGACTTGGTTATTTTTCAGAGTATGTTCACAATATGTATGTGTTTATGCTGACCTTATCAGGTATTGATCCTTGAACTTCTTGAATGGCGTAATGTGTCATTGGCTACACCATAAAAAACGACATTTTGAGACCAAATTGACCTTAAGTAATTTTACAACAGCGATGGGTTTAGAGCTTACCTTTTTTTATCGTAATATTTGTATTATTATGATGTGTAGAGGATTATTGTTTATATAGAATTTTCAAATTCACCGTACACATTTTGTATGGAAAACATTTGTCTTGTATGGAATATACATATCAGATTATGCAGATTTAATTTAATGAATAATTTCCTTTGTCGGGGAAATTACTGTGATAACATTCCAACAAAGGTTGTTTATTGAAAGACCGCAAATTATGTTAGGAATGATGGACAAGAAAGCAATATGTAAATAAGATTTCCATCACGCGCACATATATATATTATAGAAGGAATGTGTTCATACGAATAGCCGGTATCGCGAATACGAGTGTAGTTGCCGGTATTGATTCACTTACGGAGACTCGTCATAAAGTATAATATGTTGTGTGATGACATTGTAGCGCATAATCTCTGTACTACGGTCGGCCTAGGGATAATAAATGTGTGTTTTTAAAATGAACTGGAATTTAAAATATCAAATAATTACCTTTGTATAGTTTTATTGAATTTAAAATGTTTTGTAGTTTGGAAGGATGTGCAATTCAAATTTATTTTGTGTCATATATATTTTTGTGTTCCGAAGCTATCAAATATAAAGGCGATGTGATCTTTTTACTTTGGAGCTGCTCGATGCAACATTATCTTATAAATCTAAGAGTTTTCTCATCTTATCGGTGTACAATAAATAAGGGATATTTTATTTATTTATTCGCTGCATCTTCCAGAAAAATATGCACCTTTGATTCGTATTAATACCATAAATATACCTCTTACTAATTTTACGAATGCTACGCTTTTTCTCATCTTTCCGGATTAAAACAGTACACATTTGTTACATAAATTATTATTTTTTTACTAGATTCATCTTTGCATTTTCATTTAAGTAATAAAGCTTTTTAAAATGTCAAATATCGACATAATTAAATCCTAATTCAATCAAAACACTTACTGTGTGTCCGTGAATATGTTAAAATTGCATTCATCAGGTCTCTGTAAATATATATTTTTCCTTTCTTTATATTGTTTTGTTAATATGTATGTATTAAAACATCTTTCAAAATATAATGAAACTTTTTGATTTATTTCACACCGCCCCTGATTATATTTCAAAATCACATTCAAAATATGTGAGGTAGGAGAAATTATGCAGTAAACACATCGTAATTGAAATATGTACATACTACTACATAGTATGTACGCAGTTTTGTTTTACATATTACAACTGTATATATTAGTTACATACTGAAATTACATATGCATTAAAATATTTACATAAATTTAAATAAGCTTACTTACTTTCTTTACATGGAAGTTTGTTTATGTGCTTTGTTAGTATGTGGAGGTATATTTTTCATTGAATGCTACGAGTAATTTTAAGGGGATTAAAAATATATATATATATCGAGGACCTCGTTATATTGATGTTTGTAACATCAAGGTTCTACTGTAATATTGATTGTAATAAAAAGATCAACTAAAAGAATACAATATATTTTTTTCAGCAAAATGACAAGTAAAAAAATTCAAAATACATTTAAAAAAAAGTTATTGGGTATTTTAACACTTTATTTACTATTTTTTTTTAAATTAAATTAACCAGCCTAAAATAACATTGATTATTTGTTGATAAGTTGTTGATTGAGTAAATTTATTTAATTTATGTTGGAAAATCTAATGTTTTTGATATTAATAGGGGGTTGAATTAATTCTCGACGTTTTTTGTAGTATTTTGAATCGAAAATATTTTTTTTTTTAAAAGTAAGAATTTATTCAAAGTATTGCCCTTCTTTCTCGACTAATTTGGCCCATCTTTCAGGAAGAAGTCGTATTCCCCTATAAAAGAAAACCTTGTCTTTTGAGGCAATCCAATTTTCAACCCATAACTCGACTTCTCGATAACTTTTGAAAATTCTCCCGATAATCCATGCTGCATGGACCGAAACAGATGATAATCGGATGGTGCGACGTCAGGGGAGTAGGGCGGGTGTGACAGAACCTCCCAGCCGAAGGAGTTTGTCTGTTCTTTTACCACTTTGGCAACATGCGGGCGCGCGTTGTCGTGCAGAATGAGAATCGACTCGTGCCTGGTTGCGTATTCTGGACGTTTTTCTTCAATTGTTGTTTTTAGTTTGATCATTTGCTGCTTGTAAACCTCTGCTGTGACTGTTTGGCCTGCTTTGAGAAGCTCGAAAAAAATTACTTCCTGCTGATCCCACCAAATGCAAAGCATCGTTTTTGAGCCGTGAATGTTGCGTTTTGCAATGCTGGCTTCAGCAGGGAGTGGCTGACCTGGCTGGCAGATGACTTTGCGGCGTTTGGGGTTGTCGAAGAAGATCCACTACTCATCGCTGGTGATGACGCGATGCAAAAAACCTTTTCTGTGATGCCGTTGTAAGAGTGAATCACACATGCAAAGTCGCCTTTCCATATCTCTCTCCTTCAGAGCATACGGGACTCAGTTTCCCTGCCGATAAACAAGGCCCATAGCCTTAATTTTGAGGCGGTTTGAGGCGGTTGAACGTGCAACGTGGGTGTTCGAGGCAGCGGGGGACAGGAAAACAAAAAAAACGAAAGGAATCTATCTAAATCACAGAGAAATATTAAATTTTTATAAACGGCAAGAACTAATTCAACCCCCTAATAATTTCATGTTGTAAATTTGACATGGGCTGTTTTGCAGTCTAAGTTGAAGGTAACCAAATTTAAGTCAAAGAAGGAAATAAAAAAAACACACACATACACTTTCAACATTTCAATATTTTATTTTAAAGTTATCTCTTAATATTACAGTCACAGTTCAATATAAGTAACAAAAACACAAAAGTTTGACATTTTCTCATGAACAGTGATTTTACAATACAATAATTATTATACTCGATAAATTTGAATACTTAACAGATAATTTATTGACGAGTGAAATGGAACATTTATCATGCAATGGAGGATTCACAACAATTTTATTATTTATATACATTTATGATAAAATTTACGGATAAATAGTATATATCACATAAAATTATTTTACTTATTTACAAACAGTGATGATATTAGATAGATATGTTCTACACGCAGCTTTCTTGTGTGAGTGGGAGGGGAGTACAAGAGGTGACTACTTCTCGGCCGTGCAGCGCTCGGATAGACCATGTGCCGACCGCTTCGGGTATCTAGAAACACCATGTACAATACTTACAATACATATTTCACACCAACTAACTTCTCAACTCCAAACTGATAAAGCAGTTACCTGTTTTGCAATAGAGCGAAGTCTAATTTCAAACAATTCTTACCTATTTTGAAATAGAGCAAAATTCGAATTTTAAACAATTCTCACCTATTCTGAAATAGAGCAAAATTTTAATTTTGAACAATTCTGACAATGTAATGTTATATGTTGGAGGTGTTGAAATATTCACAAAACTTATTAACAATCATTATAAAACAATGTTGTTTATAAAGTAACGAGGAATATTTGATTTAACGTACTCTACATTGGAACCTTTTTTCAATTTTGATAAAAAGAAAGAAATTACATTCATTAGTTTCTGCTATAATTCAATTCTATCATACACATATCGCTCACTCCTTTCAAGAACGTCATAAATCAAAAATCGTCAATTTCCAGTTGTGCATGTTTTCGGAATGCCCAGAAAATGTTTTATATCCCAGCAAAAGAGGCATATTTTTATTTACCCGCTACAGGGCAGAAAATGTTGTTTTTGCATTTTGAAGAAAAGGTATTGTTTAATTATTTTTTTAAGTATATTAAATATTTTTCAAATGGAGAAAAAACATTCAGGTTTTACCTAAAAAGATGTGTTGCACAGTAAAAAGTTCAATAAGTGGATTGATATTTATTTTTAATACATTGTGTTATATTTTTAAACTTTAAAAACGTTCTCCTGAAAAATCGAGTTTTTTGATTTATGACACTCTTGAAAGGAGTGAGCGATATGTGTAAATTTGCATGATGGCAAAAATACTACAAAAAACAGGATAGATACTTGATTATCAAATCATCAAAGTGACGCTAACTACGCTAATCAGTGCTTTAATTTGGTTGCGTATTGCATTATAGCTCTTGATTCTTTTGAGGATTTAACCAAAAATAGCTAAAAATACCAAAAATAGCTAGAAAAAAATAGGAACCAAGAAAATAACAAACACTACCCTGATTGGGTTGCCCATTAAGCTCATCTATTTAAGAACACCACAGGAGGGATTTGATTTATTTAGGGTGGTTTTCCGATTTTATTATCTCATTCGTAAATCCAACTCTCAAAGCAGGATTAAGAGATTTGCAAGATGGAGGGTGCAACAAAAGATGTTTTCAAAACTAAGGTAAATCATCAAGGTTTTTATAACTTTTATTAATTTTTTTTTCAAACAATCAAATTTTTATTTTAATAGGGAACTGTATCTCTTTTATTGATTGGCATTAACTTTATGGAATAAAATGATGATTTAAATATTTATATATCCAAATCATCATTTTAATATTATAGTTAATCAAGTTCATATAAAACTTTGTATTTTACCGCTTTTGAATTTATGAATGCAAACAAAACCAGTTCTGAAAACTAAAGATGTTCTCATCTGTACATGAAAATATGTACAAACACCTATATTTTCACATGTTGATGAGAAAATCTGTAGTTCTTAAAACTAGTTGTCTTTACATTAATAAACTAAAAAAATGTTTTATGTAAGTGTCTTATTTTTATATTTAAATCACACTCACGGATGTTTCAGTCTTGGGAGAGGTGTCCTGGGCAAGTCGAGGGCTCCTCGCTGCTACTTCCCATTCCTCTTCTGCTCGCATTTGGGCTATCCCATTGGGTTCTACTGAAAGAAACGATTCATTTATACTTTGGGACCTAATTTTCACCCCCTCCAATCAAACCCAGAACCTCATGATCGGTAGCCAAATGCTCTAGCCACTAAAAAATTAAGAGGCAGACAAATGAAATATTTATATGAAATAATGATATTTATATGACACAATAGAGGAATATTATTTTCATTTTTTAAAAAGTAACTTTTAAAAAGCAAATGTGTGCATTTGAGTGCAATACGTTTTTTCAGGTAAACCTAAGCATTTAATTTAAGTTTTACTTTGTAAATACCACATATCTTCTATTGTGACACGTGTTTTGTTGCATTTTGAATAATTTTCTTTTAAAAATACCGTTGAAAATGATGCGGGTCTGCAACGAAACACCTGTCAAAATAGGTTTTAAGAAATAGTGGTATTTACCAAGTTAAACATAAATAAAAAAATTGATGGATATTACCACAAATGGGCTGCCGAATCAATTAATTAATCTAATCAGTTCTCATTTGAAACTAGGAACTAGTTTGTGGCAAAGGATGAGTTAAACTTGGATACTCTGACTTGGACCACAATCTGATTCATTAATATTTAAAATAAATAAATTCATACCCTTATTGAGTGGAACGACATCAGGATTTCTATCTTCGTGTACAACAGTGGAACACTCCTCTTCTCTCAATCCAGTTCCTGCTTGTCTAGACGATTTGTAATCCCCTGAAATTAAAAACATTTGAAGTATGTAATGATTTAATTGTAACTTGTATAATTTTTTAAAGAATGCTTAAGTTTCTAGATAACATTTCTTGATAAGGGTAATGAGAAATTAGTGCACACCTCAATTTTTTATATTTGACACTCACCGTGAAGTTGTTTGAAGATCTTGTTTTTGAATTTTATGAATATGATGGCAGCTGCAAAAAGCGACAGCGCTCCCAGCGTGATTCCAAACAATAAAACAGTTTGAAGAGAGCTATAGTTTCCTGCAAAGAAGAATGTTTTAGATTATGTTTTAGGTTCAGCTAATTTGTAAAGAGCCATTTTTGTGAGAAATCACCACAAGGGCGATTTATTGATGTTATAAATGTTTCATTACTATTATATAAAAAAATTACAGTAAATCTTCTTCTAACCCTTATCCACACCCCATGGTGCATGGGGCACTGCATCGTATTGACACAGTGTTATCTGAATCGTTACTTACATGAAGGCAAGGTGATCACTCCTACGCTTCAGTTACCAGTCCGGGTTAATATTAAATAAGTTTTACAGTGAAAAATCACTAATAATTATTTTAAGCTGGGAATTGAGTCTGGGGCCTCCAGCACGGTAGCTAAACACGCTAAGCATTACACTACGGAGGCGAATATACTGTTTTATTACTGTTATATAAAAAATATTTACATGAAATATTCTCGTTTATTATAACGAGTGCCCTAAATAAAGAAACAAACAATTTTACTGATGCATTAAGAATGAGGTAGTCCCATGGATGTAATATTTGTGATGTTTTTAAATATTTTTCTCTACCTTTGAAAGTCTTTGGTGGATGAGGCATAATGATGAATAGTTCCACTGGCGTGGATCGCTTATGGGGTCCGACCGTATACAGCAGGAGTCTGAGTTCTTTCCCTCCCGGAAGGCCTCCGACTCTGAACATTGGCTGATTGGTAGTCAGATTTGCCAAAAGTTCCCCGTTCGATGAGAGCTGAACAGTCAACTCGTATGATTTGGTGTACCCATTATTGTTACCTAAAATTTAAGAAGTTAATTCATCTCAATTTTTGGTATTTAAAGGGCTTATGACCTCTCGTAGGCCTGTTAAGTGATCACTTTACACACATGCAATATTCATTATTCTACCCATGATTGAAAACCACACTACAAAAATTTTTGGAACTCCTACATATTTTAATTTAATTTTTTTTTTCAACACCGTTACCAAAAATAAAACAATTTAATTCATTTACTAGACATTTCAACTTTTGATATATCTTATACAAGTTATATATAAAAGATACTAAGCTCTTGTTCTTGGAGAGGGATTTACGCTCAATGTTTATTGTTTATACTTAATTTATGATATAATAGTTTTTTTTCTAATGTATTATTTTATTGTGTTTTTTTTTTCTTCAATTAACATGTATAAAGGGCATTTAATTTATTTTTAAGAAACTTTTTTTTTTACTCGTATCTGTAGGGAGAATTTTGGGAGGTATTTGGTTTCATATTATTGAATTTAGGAATGGAATATATTTAACAGCATACAGATGATGTAAGTGAAGGAGTTCAGGGTGAAGGACATAACTGGTATATGGGAAAGGAAATGGAGAAGGAATAATAAGCAGGAGAAAAGAGAATAGAAGGGCATTCAATTTTACTTAGTGAATACCACTACATAAATGTTTTACTTAGTGAATACCAATATTTCTTAAAATCTACTGTGACACATGTTTCGATGCATTCCGCATCATTTTCAAACACCGTATGTGAAGCTAATTCTAAATTTTAGAGTTGGGTCCTTGGGACGTTGAAGGTTGAAGAGGGGGTAGTAGCTGTTTCTTATTTTTATTTATTAATGTATTATTTTTAAATTTAAAAAAATATTTATTATCAGTGGGAACATGGACAACAGTACTAAGTAAAACATTAATTAAAAATGGATAGATTTTTACCACAAAGTGACTGCCGGATCAATTAATGAAAAAAATATATTTACTAAAACTGGAAATCGGCATGGTACCCAAACTCGCTGACCACTACGGCTGTCCAAACTCAAAACACAGTAAGGGACATTTTTTTTGTAGTACGTTTTTTTTTGCATTTTTGGACTAAGTAGATTCTACTCAGTCCAAAAATGCAAAAAAACATAATACAAAAAAATGTCCCTTACTGTGTTTTAAGTTTGGACAGCCGACTACACTCCAAAGGCGAATGTGCACTAGTGTCCAGTATGTTTGAACATAACTCCGAACAATGCTTGGTGAACCCGTTGGCACATAATATAATTTCAGGGTTCGATTCTCACCTGTGTCACAAAGCAGGCTGAAATCAAACGCCGTCAGGTTGTGGAGAGCGCAGTTCTTGGGCGGCGGGGGTGGAGGCGAGGTGAGGCGGAGGGAGCAAGGCGTCTCCTGCTTCCCGATCCTGTTGCTGGCCCAGCACAAGGCTTCCCCTTCCACTATCTTCCCGTTACTGCCCACGGGATGGTAGCGCAGCTTCGAGTTCTTGTCAGACCAGGAGAATTGTTCCTGGACAAAAAAAGATTTGATTAAAAAAAAAAAAAATGGACAACTTAAAAAGGCCACTTTGAAAATCACCTCAAGGATTCTTTACAATTCTTAGTAATTTTCCAAATATTACATTTTTATCAATTTGATTATAAAATATCTGTCTCTGTCGCTGTGCCTCTCCAAAAAAAGACTGAGCTATTAGAGGGATTTACACTTCTGTGAGTTATTGTTGATGATTATTGATTGTTTATATATAAATATTAAAATCAAATACTGATTTTTGGAGAGTAGTTTGAAAATGCCATAACAAGGCGAAACAATTGTCACAATTTTTTTTTATATGTTTTAAATAAAATGTACAAAGCGTATAATAAAATAAAAATTTTTAGACTCTAAAAATCAGTGTTTGATTTAAAAAAAAGAGAAATATTTGTGTGTTTTTTTTTATTATTTCCACAAATATTTCAATTTCATACTATTTCTGTGAACCTAAGCGGCTTATTATTAGAAATACATATCAAACTGTGGTAAGCGGGTACGAACCAAGAAACTCTGATTTAAGAGTCCGCGACACTAACCACGGGACCACAACCCGACACATTTTGATATAATATGTAAATTGAAATAGAGTTCTACAAATTAAACGCCAAATCTATAAAAACAAATATCGATTGAAATTAATTAAGGTACAATAATACATACAAATATAGAAATGTAGTCCCTTTCTTTGTATCGTTTTTTTATGTTTTTTTTCAATTTCTCAAAATATAAAATAATGTGAAGGTTAAGTAGGTACTTATTTCTACATTACGCCTTGGTCGTTAGAAGTTTAGGGTAATTTGCCAGTACCTACCTGAATATTTCTGTTGGCATTTCTTACCTGGGGTAAGATGACTAATCCAGTAGAAGTGTTCAGTGCCCACGAAAAGTTAGTGGGCGGCGGATTGGCTTGCACTTCACAAAGAAGTTCTACCTCCTTTTTCCCATTCAAGATGGGCAATCTGGTTTCTTTGCTTGGCTTACAAACGGGTGGATCTAAAAATAAAGATGAGATTAAATGTTGCTCAAAAAATTATATTATGAGGAGATGCATGAACGTGGAAGAGGCGAAGAATTTTTGCAAGGACAGAGTGGTGTGGCGCTCTATTCTCTCTGCCTACCCCTGCGGGGAAGCGGCGTGATGGTTAGTTAGTTAGTTAGTTTTAGAAATTTATTTTTAGTGTATTAACCGTCAGAGTACTCTGAGAATTGATATATCGACCCTAGTATACTTTTCTCGTCGATATATCGACGATGACGTCAGACTATTTTGGCGGTTGAATTGAAAGATTGTATCAACAATATTTGACAAATAAACGAATATAATTATTTTTTAGTGAAAAATAGAAATACATTTTATTAAAAACCTATTGTTTTCGGATTCATACGATAGTGATATTAAAAGCGATTGTTAAACATCGCACGAAAATGTTTGTTATACTCAAAGTAGTAACAGTGACGATAAAATTATAATGTTTATCAATCAGAAGATGCGCATCGATGGCGAAAACTTTGAGGACGAGTTATTTGCACACGACCTTGACACATTCTTGTGAATGAAAAATTACTGATTTTTTTCAACAATACATATGTATCGCGTGTGTTCGTTATTTTTTTACAAATCATCATGCTAGCTCAAGGTGAAACGGACTTTTTGTAATGTCACCAGGTTGGCAAGTCTCTCTATGTTCATGGTTGCCAGGTTACAATTAAAGAAATATCGGGTCGTCAACCATATGCATTCGTCAAGTCATTTGTACGTATGTAGCAACCAAACGTGTCCTATATAAACGCAGTAATGATCAAACATTTTTTCACATGTTTTATAGAAATTGCGGTATTTAAAAAAAGTTCTGGACTTCCTCAATGCTTTCTTACAACTTACATAAGACTTGTAGATCGATGACATTGGATTTGGTGTCTCCTTCTACATTGGAGGCCATGCAGCTGTAGGATCCCGTATCCTCAGCGTGCACGCTCGGCAGTGACAGGCGACCCCAGTCGACTTCTACTCCAGCTGTTGGTTCGTGGGCTATGGTTCTTCCCTGTAAGCAACATAGTCAAGTTGTAGCATAAGTTGCATTCAACATTCAAATACATTTTAATCATTGTTTTGTCGGCCAATTAAAGAAAAATACTTTCATATTATTTTTTGACATCTCATCAAAGATGAAGAAGAATATGGAAGTTTGGGCATTTACGGGGCTGACGACCGTCATAGGCTGGTTTGATTGATCACTTTACACACGTGTAACATTCACCAATTCTACCCATTATTGACAACCACACTACTCAATTCTTGGAAGTTCTATATATATATATGAACCAATTTTGAAACATTGTTCTTGAATCACTAGAACTTCACTAGAGACATCTATTGGTGAGATGAAGAGAAGCCTTTTATTAAGCAGAAACTCTTTTATTAGTATGTGAGGTCCGAATCCTGGATTATAATCACACACATGAGAAACGCCAGAAGATATCATTTTCATTTTTATTATTTAGGCTTATAATTTGACCAGATAATTTATTCACAACATTTTCTTCTTCATCTTTGATGAGTTGTCAAAAAATAATATGAAAATAACTCCTGTAATTGGAGATAATCCAGATTTTGTGAACAAGTATTTGGATACACTCAAAATGTTGTGAAAAATACTTTCGCTCGAATTCATTAAACATGGCTTCCAGTAAAAAAAATGCAAAGGACTTGTTCTTTTTCCTTAAAGACAGTCAAGTTTGCCTCTTTTACATTAGGTTCTCGCCACTCGGGACGTCTACTGCTGACAATCCGTCGGCAGTTTTCGTCTGAACTTGGGAACGCGGACCTGACTTGGGAAGACGCAAGAGAGTTGAGAGCCGATAGAAGAGCCTGGAGGCAGTTTTTTTACTCTTTTTTTAATTACCTAACGTCCAAATTGACTCTGGATACGGCTTATGCATAAACTGACCATTTATTTTTATCCTTAAAACGGGACATTTGCCAATTTTTAATTCAAGAAACACGTATTTTTTCAAAGTTTTTATATATTATTAAAAAGAAAAGGAATGTTGATAAAGAAAATAAGAAAAATAAATAATACAAACATGAAAAAAATGTTGTTTTATATTTTTCTGATGAAAAAAAATTCTTGAGTATTTTGTAAATTTTATTAAAGGTTTCCTTTTATAAATTGGTTAGTCTTTGCACATGACTCACCAGCCACTAGCTGTAGCCACATGCACCGAAATCAAGCTAGGATTTTCAGCATAGTTATATGAAACGGCTATGCTACAAACTACCGTCGATTCTTTGCACTTTTTTATTTAAATTGTTACCGTGTGTTACTTTTTTTTTGAAAACGGGACATTTCGACGTCCCGAAACTTTACTTTGGGACAACGGGACAGGCTATCTAAAAACGGGACGGTCCCGTTCAAAACGAGACGTATGGTCACTTTACTTATGCACGACACTGCGTATCATGTTCCTAATTAGGTCCCAACTTTATAAGTTTTACAGCCTATTCAACTTGTGAGTGAGTTTATTTTTTACGTTGAAATTGACTGTAATTTTGTGTAATTTGTGCGTGAAAATTCTAGGCAAAAGCTCTAAATATCTCATTAATTGATTCGGCAGTCACTTTATGATAATATCTATTTTTATTTGCATGCCTCTGTGGTTTTTATTTGTCCGCCTCCGTGGTGTAATGGTTAGCGTGTTTAGCTACCGTGCTGGAGGTCCCGGGTTCGATCCCCAGGGGGGGGGCGAAATATTTTTTTTTGATTTTACACTCTAATATGTATTAAATATTACCCTGGACTGGTTCCTGAAGCGCAAGAGTGATCACTTTACCTTCATGTAAGTAATGATCAAGATAACACTGCGTCAATACGATACAGTGCCCTATGCACCATTGGGTGCGGATAAGGGCTAGAAGAAGAAAAAGAATAATAAAAAAATACATTACATTGTGGTCCCAGGATATCTTGTATGGAGGAGGATGGGCCAAAACGTTACACTCCAGAAGCACCGCATCTCCTTCCTTTATGTTGTCAATGTTGACATTACGACCCAGACGTAGGGTGACATCTGGCGGTACTGTCGAAATAAATCACAATGTATTCATGTTTTCAATCTATATAGAAATATTCCTTTATTCAAGTTATTCGCCGATGGCTTTGAAATTTCGACAATCAAAACATTTTTACTGTATGGCAGTGCCAACTGTTGAATATAATAGTATCATACACAAAACTTAACATTGTTCATGGTGGACAGCATGCTTCTTAACCCATAAATATTGCAAAGTGAAATCCATTTGTGTTTTATCTTTTCTTTGTTTTTCTTTTAACCAGATTGAGCCAGAGCAACGCGTGGGTGGGTACAACTAGTATTAAATGGAAGTTATCAATGTGTCTCCCTTTCATCAAGAAGAAGAAGAAGAAGGATTTAAATTAAATAAGTAAATATGAATTTTAAGAACACACACATTAAATTTTAACAGTTTTAACAATCACTTTTCGATGAAAACAACTGTAGTTTTCGAAACTAGTGTGTAACGTAATAAAACTCAATAGATAGTATAATTAAAATGTAACTTTGTTTTAAAATCACTACAAAATTACATTTTCAATAATGATTTTAAAACAAAGTTACATTTTAATTACAAAATGGAAAATCACAAAGTTAGTGCTTCAAATACAAATTATATCAATAAATAGTATTACACAAGTGTTTTTTTTAAAGAACACCTTGTAGTTACTAGGCGAAGTCCATTAATTTATTATTGGATGATGGATTATGAGTTCGTTTCACAAATTTGATAATGAGAAAACGATTACATTTAAAAAGGGGAAAACTTTTTAATTTTCTTCGAAAACTTAACAGTTAGATACTTAAAAAACTAAATTTGAAAAGCGATTTTTGAAAAAAAAAATGACAGGGTTGATTGATTTATGACTTACGCAAGATGTCCAAAGTCATGATGGAGTATAGTGCGTCGGCAGGGGGGAGCAACATGTGTGTCGCTTTACACATGAGTTGCTGTACACGTTTCTCTTTGTCTACCGTCAGTTAGACTAGTTCTAGTTGAGAAATGCGCACATCGTCATGCATTTCGCATCATTTTCAAACACATGTGTTTAAAAATGATGCGGATTGAATCGAAACATGCGTCACAAGAGATTGTAAGTAAAAGTGGCATTTACCAAGTAAATATCGAATTTAATAAAATTAATTAACAAATAATTGGATTCGTAGGTATTTCTTTATAATAAGTATTTATTTTGCAGGTTATTTGATTAATTTGTAAAACAGAAATGAATCATCATATGAAAAAAGCAAATAATTCATATACAAACACAAAAAACACACACTTTATATGTCTCCACAATCACCATTCTACCCAAGAATAACAACCACACTACTCAATATTTTACATAATTTAATTGACACCTTCTCTCACACGCCAGTTTTCGGCTCCATCTATGTTTGAATTGAGAAAGCTTTTTTTATGTAGCAGAGACTTTCATGAAATATACGTATTATGACATTTTTCCCGAATTACTAAAAAAATGACAGGATTGATTGATTTATGACTTACGCAAGATGTCCAAAGTCATGATGGAGTATAGTGCGTCGGCAGGAGGAAGCAACATGTGTGTCGCTTTACACATGAGTTGCTGCCCACGTTTCTCTTTGTCTACCGTCAGTTCTAGTTGAGAGATGCTCACATCGTCAGTTGTCGACTCCTGAAAAAAAGTGTCATTAGATTTTTTGACATCTCAACATATCGTAGCCGTACAGGAGAAAGTGACCAACTACCAAAACGTAAAATGTTCAGGAGGGCCATTTAAGTCACTTTTGCTTGGCAAGAAAATAAACTTCAATGCAGTTAGTCATTTTAACAAGTCGATATATTATACATCCAAGTTTGAAATCCTTTGGGATTTTTTCAGGGCAATATTAAGCTAGTCAGATTTCAAATAGTCAATAATCACGATTTTGTAAAAAAAATGCACTTGGTCACTTTCTCCTGTATGACTACGATATATGAAGAAGACAATGGAAGTCTGGGTATTTACAGGGTTTATGACGAATTGGTGTAGCCATTATTGTAACCTCAAATTTAAGAAGTTAATTAAAATAATTTTTGGGTTTTACAGGGCTTATGACTTCTCATAAGCTGGTTCTCAAAGTGATCACATTACACACGTGCAACATTCACTATTCTACCTATGATTGATAACCACTTTACTCAAATTTATGGAACTCCTAGATATATGATCAAAATATAAATGTAAAAATAACTCCTAAGTGGAGATAACACAGATTTGTTAACAAGTATTTGGACACACCCATAATGTTGTGAAATTCGTTATTTAGTGTATCATAATAATGATTATTTATTATCCAATATGTAAATGACACATTAAATTAAAAAACTTATTTACTACTTTTTCATATACGACTACAAATAACACATTACAATAAAGTGTCCTGACTGGGTTTTCCCGTGCCCAGGGCACATTTTATAAAACTTATTTGTAAAACAAAATGAAAGATAATGCTATCAAATGCGACATGGCCGAATGATGCGATGTTATTCAGATCTACCCATCTCTAATATTTATTTATGAATAGTTCTTTTCTACTATGACTGTCAATATAAATTAATACAAGTTTGTAAAACCCCCACTATGTTTCCAGAAGTGGCCCGGTGTAGGCAGTGAAAGGGATTCGTGGTAAGTTAGTTCAGTTAATCAGCTAGATCCGATTTCATCCAGATGTTTGCCGGTACACAGACGCCTCCACGACCCTGCCAGCACAGCAGACAGACACGGAACAGTGCCAAGGCATTTGCAGAAAATGTCCAGTTATCATTTTAGTCCAGGGTAATATTGAATAAATGTTAGGATGAAAAATCACTTGTATATATTTTTTTTCTCTTAATGTTTTAAAAGTTATTATAACATAAATGTGGAATTATTTAATTGGCTTTATTTTTATTAATGGAACTATTTTTGTTAATGTAATGTAATGTTTATTATTGTTAATGTAACTATTTTTATTACATATTTTTTTAAATGTAAAGCTGTACGATTCCAGAACAAATAAAAAAAAATTGACCCCCGTGCCCCGTAGGGAATTGAACATTGGACCTCCAACAAAGCCAAACGTGCTAACTAACATACTATCAAGGCGGTTTATTACAAACCTATGTACATAAAATTATGAAATGAAATTTATAAAAAACTCACATTATTAAATAGCGTGTTGATGAATATTCATAAATTTCCAAGAACGGGGTGTGGACTCCCCATAAAAAATATTTTTATTTCATTCTTAACGGATATCGAACCCGTAACCGTAGTTCGGGTAGCGAAGCGACTATAATTCTGTTTACGACGTAATGAAACTTTAGGCTCAAAAAGCTTCCGTAAAATACAAATTAACCCCTAGGGTGAGTTTAATCACTGGTCGCTGCAGCGAACGGCCTCGCCGCAACATTTTTAGTGCCTCGCATGCAATCTGCATAACACCCTAACTACGACTTTGTATCGCAACAGATTTTCTGAATATTTCGCGGAGTACACTAATTACAGCCAGGCGGCAATAAAAATAACGGCTTGGAAATGTTTTAAAATTTTATTGCCTGCAGATAATGCAAATATTATACTAACGAAAAAATAATCTGAATAATTTGATTCTTAATACAAATTGAACTTGGTGCATACCACTGCTACCTTAAATCTATTGTGATACGTGTTTCGATGTATTAAGCATTATTTTGATGATGATTCTGAATGCATCGAAACACGTGTCAAAATAGATTTTAAGCAATAATGTTATTTACCAAGCAAAAATTAAATAAAAAATGGATTGATATTACCACAAACTGACTGTCGAATCATATTTTAGTTTATTAGTTTGTCTGCATTCAATCTATTTTCATCCTTCTTTTGACAACTCTATGTTTCACTTCCAAACATTAGGGTTAGAACCAGAAATGTGTTGTGTACTGTAAGTATAGCTTACGTTGATAGGTTATATACACATGTACTCGTATATATGTATATATATATACGTATATATATCTTTCGTATATAATAAAAGTGGTCTTGTAAATACCAAACAATGGCTTTGGGAATTTCATTGAAGTTAAACTGTTACTATTTTAAATTTGATGTATTGTTTATTAAATAATGTAAAAACAAAGAAATTAATAGTCAGTAATCCACGTTCCAGTCTATTAATAAAATTAATACAACTTCAAAGTTAATCCAATGAAAATTTTGCTTGATTACGTTTGTATTATTATGTTAGGGAATGTGTTTAGAATGTTCTTTGTCCAAACTCCAGTTCGGGCGAAAGCAATTTATTGTATAAACGATAGTATATTTTGTATCTAGTATTTCTAATAGTTTGACACTTTCCCTAGAACAATGCCTCGAATTCGAATAAACAATCGAAATTCAATGGGTAGGCAGAAATGGTTTGTATTGAAATTACGGCACAGTGAAATGGCGCGTTCTTATGTTTTTAGAGCGGTTATTTTATAGGATCTGAATAATACAGGGTGCGTAAATACCGTTAGAATTTCAGTGAATTTCATCTATGTATAACAATTTAGTGAAACGTTAGAGTATTGTAAGAATTTCGTATTTAAACAACGAGAAAATGCCTTCAAAAGAAATCACCGCGCGTAAAACGAAATCCGTTTGGCGTCCGGTAAGGAAACTGAGGTTTGAAAGCGGTTCGGTGGACCAATTTACCAGCGGTTTTGGCGTCTGATTTTACGGACTGAACTCTCAAGAGCCGACTGACCCATAACTGATCGCGTAAAAAAGGTTTCCTAGCATTTATGAAAGAGCGTTCACGGAGAAAAGCATTCACGAAAGGGCGTTCGTTGGAAGTGAAATACACAGAAATGGTATTCATTGGCGAAACAAGGCTTTTAGAAAATATTTCATTGAAAAGCCGTTTTAGTGAAAAAGCATTCACCTTTAATTTTATTACAATGAGAACCGGCATTGAAAGTGTTTGTAAAACAGGCCTCCCCCTAACGTCATTTTTCAGGGAGAGATTTTTATTTTCTTCCGTTCTCCTTTTAACGAGTCGAATTTACATAAATTAATATTCCTGATGTGTTTTCACTCCTTCATTATGCGCGACTAGAAGGGATAAGAACTTCAACCATCACCTCAATTATTTTTTATTGCTTTAACGTGTGCAACTCATGAAGACATTTATCATCTTATTTATTTATTGGTGTGGCATTAACATTCCGGAACAACGTAATGCTTTCAATATAAATGTAAAACACTCGTATTGGGTGTTTTTTCAGAGGTATACAAATTTAAAATTCCCGCAATAAATTGATGGTGGCACCTCCGTTTGACATGTTTCGCCATCTTGTTAAAATCACAGCTCTGTCACATCAATGCCGTTGTCCAATACAGTTGTCCATGTGATAAGCATGGATTTATTACCTAAAGTTGACCATTTGATTCTTAATAGGAAAGAGAACCCGGTAAAAAGTTTTCATTTAGTGATAATTTTATTCCAAAATCATATTCCGTTTTTAAACAATTGACAGTGTTTATTATATATAAAATTTTGATCTCCCACAAGCTTACAGTTTCGGATGAAGTTTTTTTTATGGTTTAAATACTTTTCACGTGTTTGATTTAATACAGTTACCTCCGCGAGGATGTAATGAAGATATTTTGAAAGTTTCAAACATTCCCTATGCTCAATATAGCAATGCATCAAGCACAAACAAACAAACAGACCGGACATTTTTATATACATATATATTGTAGATTACCCTGGACTGGTACTTGAAGCGGAGGGCTGATCACCTTTCCTTGTGTTAATGACCAAGATAACACTGCTTTTGTATGATGCAGTGCCTAATGCACCATTGGGGTACGGATAAGGGTTTGAAGAAGAAGACAAGATTAAGGTGGAAAATTGGCTTTAAGATTAAGATTGGTAATGTTATTTAACGTCTTATGTTATCTTATAAGCTTCTTCTTCTTCTTCTTTTTGTAGATCCTAGGGATCTGTTTGTGCCTCCGCGTGTCGCTCTTGGGATGTTGGACTCCCAGCTGTCTTTCCATCTTTTCGGAGGTCTGCCTGGGGGTCTGCGTCCTTCAGGGTAGCCTTGGAGGGCGATACGTGGAAGTCTGTCTTCTGACATTCTGTTTATATGTTCCTTCCAGTATCGCCTTCGTTGTCGTCCCCATCTCACGATATCCTCCGTCTTACACATGCTTCGAATGTCGGTATTTCTTACTCGGTCTCGCAGTGTGTTTCCGGTTATGGATCGGAGAGTCTTCATCTCGGAGGATCGAAGTCGAGATTTTGTTCTGGAAGTATCTGCTCTTGCCTCAATCCCATAAGTGGCTATTGGTCGAACACATGTTTTGTATATATAAGCTATTAGAATAATGTGATTACCTCTTGTGAGTAGTCGTCCGTGAGCAGCGGGACCCCTTGCAGTAGCCAGTGGAGGCGCGCGGGAGGGCGCGCTCCCTTGGCCCGGCACACGACCACTTCCTTCCGGCCTGCGCGCAACGGTTCGCGAGCCTCGATATCCACTGATATAGGCGCAACTGAAAAATCAAATTTCATTAATTGATAAGTTACTTTTTGAAGTCATTTAAAAAAATAACTTGGTACATACAACTGTTTTTTAAAATCTATTGTGATGCGTGTTTCGATACATTTCGCATGATTTTCAAACACATGTATCAAAACATGCGTTATAAGAAATTTTAAGTAAAAGTGGCATTTTCCAAGTAAATATCAAATTAGATAAAATTGATTGGTAAATAATTGGATCCGTAGATAATTTTTTTATAATAAAATATTTATTTTAGAGGTTAATTAATTTGTATAACAGAAATTAATCATCATTTGAAAAAAAGAAAAGAATTAATATACACACACACACACTTTATACACATGTTACATTCATCATTCTACCCATGATTTACAACCACACTACTCAACTTTATACATATAATTTAATTGACATCTTCTCTAACACGCCAGTTTTCGGCTCCATCTGTGGTTGAGTTGAGGAAGTTTTTTTTGTGTACCAGAGACCTTCATGAAATATATCGCTCACTCCTTTCAACAACGTCAAATATCAAAAAACTTGATTTTTCAGGAGATCGTTTTTAAAGTTTAAAAATATAATGAAATGTTTTAAAAATAAATATCTAGCCACTTATTGAACTTTTTACCGTGTAACAGATCTTTTAAGGTAAAACCTGAATGTTTTTTCTCCATTTGAAAAATATTTAGTGTATTTAAAAAAATATATATATATTTTCTTCAAATGCTAAAAACAACATTTTCTGCCCTGTAGCGGGTAAATATTAAGTTAAAATATGCCGCTTTTGCTGGGATATAATACATTTTCTGGGCATTCCGAAAACATGCACAACTGAAAATTTTCGATTTTTGATACATGAAGTTGTTGAAAGGAGTGAGCGATATGTATTAAAAGATTATTACCGAATTATTTTACGAAAATATGACTTTAAATTTTATGGAGCTCGGGACATCCAGTATAGTAGCCAAGTGTGCTAACCACTACATTATCGAGGCCAACAACGATAAAAATGCCAAAGTCTTTAGAAATGTACAGGTAAACTTATAGTATGACCCACTAAGTAGTAGCGTGTTTTCTATCCACGGTATAGAATAATATATACACTATACTAGTTGTGTAGTATAGTTGCCCATCTCATAATCTATAGACAATATCAAACACTTCTGACGGGTTCTAATAAAATTGCACTGGTAAAGTGGAAATACATGTTTTATGAAGTCTATGGTGCGCTGTTAAACATGTTATATGGAGTGGAGAATATATAACAGCATGAGAGAAATAACACTTTCTGTTATAAATAATTAAAGCCAGCAACTTCTAAACTACATAACGATTATTTATAATATATTCCTATATTTTGTACATTAAAAGCTTGTTAACTTTTCGGTATGGTAAACTAACATTATCTATGTGAATTTCAGACAATTCAATAGAACATGTCAAAATACTAACAAATCAGGAAACGTTATCATGAAATATCATTCGATGAATCTTTCATTTCTAAGTCGTATCATTGTGTTATTTTTTGACATCTCATCAAAGATAAAGAAGAATATGGAAGTCTGGGCATTTACGGGGCTGACGACCGTCATAGGCTGGTTTAAATTATCACTACTTTACATTCTACCCATTATTGACAACCACACTACTCAAATTCTTGGAAGTTCTATATATATGAACCAATTTTGAAACATTGTTCTTGAATCACTAGAACTTCACTAGAGACATCTATTGGTGAGATGAAAGGAAGCTTTTTATTGAGAAGAAACTCTTTTATTAGTATGTGAGGTCCGAATCCTGAATTATAATCACACACATGAGAAACGCCAAAAAATATCATTTTTGTATCATATCATAGTGGTCGATGAATTAATATTTTTTTATAATGCCCAAATCTTTGTAAATAAAAAAATCTGAATGAGCCTTCAAGAGACTGATTTCTATATTTATTTAAAAAATTAAAAGTTTGAAAAAATACTGCAAAAAATCAACTAAATAAATCGATGAAAAAAAAATGAAGACATAAAACTCACAGGAAAAAAATATTATTCTGTGCCAAAATTCGAAACCTTTTCTAAGGTAAACTGGAACAACTTAGTAAGGTAGGGTAGGTACTGGTTGAGTTGAATATATATAACCTTCGAAAAACGCCTGAAACATCATTATCTTACCTTAGAACCCTAACTGTCCATCTCCTCCTCCCCTGACCCCTCCTCTCTTCCTTAAACTTGCTACCTGACTCTACCTATTTATCATGAGAATCCTAGAATACTTATTTGTTTTTTTTTCATTTTCCTCTTTTTGTTTTTTAGTTTTTTGATAAAATCTATTACATCAGACAATAATATGTATTAACTTTTAAAAACGTCTGAGACATTACTATCTGTCATTAGAATCCTAACTGTCGATCAAACCTCCTCCCTCTACCTCCTTCCCTAAACTCCCTTCTTCCTTTGCCCTCCTTATTATCGTCTTTTGTTAATTGTTAATTGGTATATTAATATGTAATTTATGTTTTTTTTTAAATGTCAATTTGTAATTTATGTTTTTTAAATGTTCAAGTACTATCTACCCTCTGATTGCAAACGGCTATATATGGTATCAAACGTTTTGATCAATATCACTAGTCCGTCTTTGGTCGGTTGGAAGATATTGCTTTTTAGCAATAAGCCCGCCAATGTACTTTTTATTTTCTGTACATGAAGTTTAAAAAAATAAATAAATAAATAAATATAAAATACAATGCTTTTTCAAATTATATTAATTCAGGGATTTACAAAAATATGATGATTTTAATAAATAAAATACATAATTGAAATATGTTTGTAATATAATGAGATTCCCACACTGAGAGCCCATATTTGCAATAAAGTATGGGCCTTTGTATGGGTCTTAAATTTTAATTCCTTAATTTACATTTATTAGGAACGCAATACACATTGCCATTTAAGGAGGTGCTCATAATTAATTTGTATAATATCAAGGCTACTTGTATCCGAAAATAGTATTTTCTTCATTATTCGATGGAAGAGACTTTAATTTTCTGCTTCGTAGACTAAACATTTCTGTAGAAAGTTAATTTCATTTAAGTCTACACCAGTGATTCCTAATCTTTTTGACTCGCAGATCCTTTTTGTAATCACTTTCTATTTTGGGGCCACTAAGGCCTACCAAATCTTTAAAGTTAATGGCGTTTAGATGGTGATATATACGCATAAAAGAAGGAAAACGATAAATAAGATATAAATATAGTGTTGAATAAGTAAATACAGCATGCTTCTTTATTTATTTATTTATTTTTCAAAACATATTATATACACAAATATCTATATATAATATTCCCGATGAGTAATTTCTATTTCTCATTTTGGGACATGGGATTAAGGTTAACAAGACTGGAACACAAATAATAAAGTTACAAAAAAGATTTAAAACAAATAACCAAAACTAATACATGGCAAAATATAAAAACAATAAATAGGTCATAAACATTAAATAAAAATAATTAATGCTCGGAATCCCATGGACAGCTAGACGCACCAACGAGTCCATTCGTCAGAAGTTACACTTGAATGGCTTGAATCTGTACACGACGGATTCTTCAGTTCTTTGGACACGTTGCGCGTGGCAATGAGGATAGCTTGGAACGACTGGTTGTGATTGGTAGCCTAGAAAGGAAGAGAGAGAAAAGAAGATCCCCCATACGATCAAGGCACCTTTGTGGTAGGAGCGCTCCCGGCTGCGCAATCAAGGGATAACTAGAGATGCGTCATTTCTAATTTAAGTTTCAATTCATGATAATTTTAGACAAATGACTGATTCCTACGATAAATCACTCATTCCAAAATATTTGACTCAGTTATACTTTCATTCAGAATGTACGAGTGATATTATTATTTTGATTTGTCCGCCTCCGTAGTGTAATGGTCAGCACGCTCGGCTACCGTTCTGGAGGTCCCGGGTTTGATTCCCAGGGGGGTTCAAATAAATATAAGTGATTTCTTCACTGTAATATTTATTCAATATTACCCTGGACTGGTACCTGAAACGGAGGGCTGATCACCTTTCCTTCGTGTGTAAACGATCGAGATAACATTGCGTTTATATGAAGCAGTGCCCTATGCACCATTGGGGTGCGGATAAGGGTTTTATTATTATTTTTATTATTTAGTTTCACTTTGATTTATTTCATTTCCAGGAATAGTTGTGGAGCTACAGAGGAGAGCATGCCTAGCACTTGTTGGGAGCAACTGGTCTTGACTATACAATACCAAAATCCAATAAGAAAATAATTTAACAGAAGTAACAAAATTAAGAGAGGAAAAAAACTGCGAGCACTGTTGGAATTGAGTAAATAAAAATAGTAGATATCTAAAAAGCCTATTTATCTAACAAACCGGATTTGACGCAAACCATCTCCTTAAATATAATCCTAAAAGTGTGTATTACAAGAAAAGTAATACTCATTTAAAAAGATTTTAACCAACTTAATCAAACTTTTTATTACTTTTAATTTTTAGTTTAATTATCGCTTGATATATACCACTATTTCTTAAAAACTTTTGTGTTACGTATTTCCATCTGCATCATTTTTAAACCCTTTTTCCAAAAATGGTGTTTCAACTTGAGATGAAACATCAACTGTTTTTTTTATGGAAGGATGAAGATTAAAAGAGAAAAAAAGGCAGATTATGTTTTTTTTCATTAATAATAGGTAGGTACTAATTCCCAGCACTTTGAGTGTGTCCAGATACTTGTTCTCAAATCTAAGTTTTCTTCACTTAGGAGTTATTTTTTAATTTTTTTGACATCTCAACATAAATAAAAAAGAACATGGAATCTGGGCATTTACAGGGCTTACGATCGTCATAGGCTAGTTTAAGTGATCACTTTACTTACGTGTAATATTCACCAATTCTGTCCATGATTGACAACGATACTACTCAAATTCTTGAAATTTCTAGATATCCATATTCTTCTTCATCTATGTTGAGATGTTAAAAATAACTCCTAATTGGGGATACTCCAGATTTGTGAACAAGTATTTGGACACTCTAAAAATGTCATAAATTAAACATTTTGAGTGTGTCCAAATACTTTTTCACAAATCTGGATTATCTCCAATTGTAAGAGTTATTTTTCGTATTATTTTTTTGACATCTCATATAATACATCGAAATTGAATCATTAAGTATGTATTTGGAAATTCCGAGAATTTGAGTAGTGTGTTTGTCAATCACGGGTAGAATTAGTGAATATTACACGTGTGTAAAGTGAATATTACACTTGACCCAGCCTATGACGGTCGTAAGCCCCGTAAATGCCCAGACTTTCATATTGTTCTTCATCTATGTTGAGATGGTAAAAAAATAATATAAACATTTTAACCCTAATGAGGACATCTAGTACATATTTCGGTAGTGTAAAGGCAAAGGGGTATGTCTGTCTCAGGCCAAATTTTACAGGAGAGTCATTTCACTCATTTGTTTTTTGTATTTTTAAATGTACATATCTTAAGAAAACTAAATAAGTATTGCAACTACAGCTTTATTCTTTTGCCAGATTATGGAATACACTATTTTAGACATTTTGTGGAACAAACATAGAAAATGAAAAATTTGACTTATATACCCATTGCCTTTACATTACCGATTTACCCCTGCGGTTCTTGTCGAAACCGGTTGGAGAAAAGTACAAATAAAAAAGTGGTTAAAAACAACGTTGTAGATTTATTCAAGAAATATTTTTTCAACTTGACAAATGTAATATTTTTTAAAAGTAAAATAACTTATTGATATCCGGTTTCAGTGATAAGCGTATACAAAAGATGCGAAGGCGGTCGCGGTAACGCGGTGGAAACTGTTAGTCGGAAGAGGATTTATTGCGCTTTATTTTCCTGGAAAATGCCTCCGGCGTGAACACATCACGTGGTGCCTTCCTTCATACACTCCCGCGACAGTATAATTTGCCTTAGCTTCCACCGTTATTAAACCGCGGAATTTTCACCACCCTAGCATCCATCTCCATCATAAAAAAGGCAATATCAACTCAATAAAGGTACGCGTTGATACACAGCGTGAATGCCAAAGTGTTCCTCATTATATTTTCTACGTTATTATGTGTGATATATTTGGATATTAGAAAATGTGTAATAATCTTTTCTGTAAGAGTTATCCTGCCACACCGATACGATATACCGAGAATCGTCATCTACCCCAAACGTTACATTTAATTTTAACCGTTATTTATTATTTATATTTAACACAGTTACCAATATATAAGGTGTTTTGTTTTAGAAGTATACAAATTCTAATTTTCCGCAATAAATTTATGGTAGCACCCACCGTATGGCATGTTGCGTTATCTTGTTGAAACACAGCCCTGTCAAATAAATTTCATTCAACTGAGGTATGAAAAAATCTGAAATCATAGTTTTGTAGCGCTCTCTATGGACCGTAACATTCTAGCCGGAATCGTCTTTAAAAAACTATGGGCTGATGATTCCACCTGCCCATAAAACAAACCGAACAGTGACTTTTAATATATATATGTAAAAGCGCGTCCTTATTGACATAGCCATTTAACCAAAACTGTGCCTCATCGGTGAACAAAATTTTGCGTTAAAAAAGAGGATAAAGCTGAATGTTATTAACGGTCCATTCACCGAGCCTACGACGCGCATAATGGTTGTTCAATCTATTCAGGGTAAAATGGCAAAACGTACTGACTAAAAATCAACTATCAACTGCCAAATTGAATGAATGTAGAAACAATATTGCTAGTTTCAAAACCAAACCTCTAAAAAAACACCCTGTTCAAAAGAAAAAAATAATATAAACATAAAAACTAATATAAATAACCTATGTTAGTCAATATATTTCATGTACGCAATTTGTATAAAAAGTAAAAAAAAATAAAGTTTCCACTGAAGTTATAAAAGTAAAAGAAAGAAAAAAAAAACATACAAAAAGGCTCTACTCGTACTTATTTTTTTTTGTCGAAGCATATATGTCAGATAATCAGTCTAAAGACTTTCAATCCAATATCCCTACAAGATCAGAGATCATTGATCATTAACCGCTCTTTTATTAAACCATTCTGGAATTTGAAGTAATAGCAGGGCTAAATAAAATATACTTTTGAGATATACTCGTATCTGTAAATGACTGTATTAAAAAGACATATTCAAATAAAACCCCTGTTACACGTGCGTTTACGATTATACCGCTATTAAAACGTGACTCGTAACTAAACTTCACATAGCTTATGATTTAAACATATAAGATAATATTTCTCTTAACTTCTTTTTTAGTTTCGGATTGAGAATAACGCACGAAATTTTCAGGAAGAAAATGCCAAATAAATAACACTTTTCGTTATGTATTTTATGAAAAAGTGGTATTTATAAAGATGTCTTTTCATAAAAAGGTTCAAAATGATATGAAGACTGTAAAATACGCATATCTAAAAAAAAATATAAAATTTCTTGAATGTTTTTCACAGATACTTTATGGCACATTTTATAAACTATATAAAATAAAACAACTTTGTTGTAACCACTTTTTATTGGTACACTTTTTCCAAACGGTTTCGACAATAACCTTGTCATCCTCGTAAGGGAAGAGTAATTAACTATAACCTAACTATGAGTATTTCAATGCTTTAGAATTATTACATAAACCCTGAGGATGACAAGGCTCTTGTAGAAACCGGTTGGAAAAAGTATACAAAGAAAAAGTGGTTAAAACAAAGTTGTTTTATTTTATAAAATAAATAAAAATATTAATGGTCATTTGTCTGAAAACTTGGTTCCTCTAAAATTATTCACCGATTGCTTTGAAATTTTGACATACGTTGCATTCAAATATGCGCACATTTTGTATTATATTTATATGAAAAGCTTTTTTCAACGCAATGGTCATCGCAATGTTATACTAAAACTGATACACTTCTTCATTTATGCTCAGTTATCAAGGAAATCCAGCAGGAGCCAATTAAAATGTAATCGAAAGTGACCTCATATTTTTTATTTAACTGTTGGTCTTGTTATTTACTCATTTTACGTTACAATAAAGTAATTTTTAAAATTTATATTTCACTTGTAAAATACCACTTTTTATCAAAATTTACTGTAATACATTCCTTATCATTCTTAAAAACTTTGTTTGTGAAAATGATGCGGAATGCGTCGAAACACACGTCGCAACAGTTATTAAGAAATAAAAGGTATTTACGAATTAAAATAATAATTTGAAATGAAAATATATTAGCACAAAGTGACTGCCGAATCAATCATTGAAAAGGAATGATATTTTAAGAAAAAAAAATTTCGCCTGCGTAGTGTAGTTGTTAACGCGTATAGCTGCGGCGCTATAGGTCCCGGTTCGATTCCCAAGTGGGTCAAAATAATTTTCGCTCTCATATTTATTTAACGACACCCTGAACTGGTACCTGAAGCAGAGGACTGGTCACCTTACCTTCATGCAATTAACGATCAAGATAATTATACGTCGATACGAAGCAGTGCCATATGCACCATCGGGTGCGGATACGGGTAAGAAGAAGAAGAAAATTAATTAAATAAATTGAATAGTCTTTTAAACAAAAGTCAGTGCTATCCCTCTTTACCCGGAGGACCCTTACCGAAGAAAAATCTAAAATATAATATTGTAGTAAATACACATATTTGTATAGGCTTCTGATTCAACGATGTGACGATTTAGTGAACTCATAAAAAGTGTACGATGTAAGGAGAAGGGTGGTTGAAGCCTTATTTTAAGGGCCTTTTTATGGCCATTGAATCCCTAACTCATGATGAAAGGCAATATGTACACACTCCAGAAATAAACTACTTCAAAAATCGGAGTACAATATATTAATGTTGAGATACGTACTCTATGTTCAGATCAAAGGAAACTCAGAGAAACTACGCGCAATTTTATTGTTTTCCTTTACCAAATAATGTTACTTGTAATTGGTGTGTCTCACGAAAACAGAACTTACATGAATGTATGTACTATATACTTTATATATATATATATATATATATATATATATATATATATATGTATATGTATATGTATATGTATATGTATATGTATATGTATATGTATATGTATATGTATATGTATATGTATATGTATATGTATATGTATATGTATATATGTATATATATATATATATATATATGTATATATATATATATATATATATATATATATATATATATATATATATATATATATATATATATATATATATATATATATATATATATATATATATATATATATATATATATATATATATATATATATATATATATATATATATATATATATATATATATATATATATATATATATATATATATATATATATTTATATATATATACCATTACTGGCTTTTCAAGTTTTGGATAACACTATTTGATAAAATATTTGTTAAACCACGGTGTTTGAAAATGACGCTGAATGCATCGAAACACGTGCCACAATAAATTTGGAGAAATAGTGGTATTTACCAAGTAAAAATTAAATTAAAAGTAGATAGATATTAACACAAGGTGACTGCTATATAATTTATGAAATTAATATTTAAGTTAAAACCACGTCTTAAGAATGCCGTAAGAATGCAGGGGAGTTTCTAAAGGAAATTATATATTTTTGATGGAATACTTACATGATAACCAAAATAATTTAAAATCAGGTATGCACCAACCATTAAAATAAATTAGATTTTTTCTCGTTAACGAGATTTTTTCCAGGGTGTACATAATAAATGTATTTTCATTATCTTTAATTCATAGTGAGCTTCACGGTGCTTTAGGAGCTTTGGAGACAGTATTTTAAAGTGATAACAATCAGATTCAATTTTAAGACTAGGAATAAGATAAAATCGTTAAATTTCTCAATGGCCATTCCCATTGTGTAAATACGAATACAGCCGAACACCATTTTGCGTAATGTAGTTGACGTATTAATCGTAATAAAATTCTTTTCTACTTTCCCTTAATGTGGAAAATATTTTTTTTAAATGTAGACGTTCTTGTCAAACCATTAAACTCATTAGTGAGATTGGTTGAAATCAGTTTTTTTATGGTAAGAAACTAGAGCTAAACCATTTAGCCTTTGGCTTTCAAACCCCAGACCGCGATTCATTGGTTAAATAACCTATTTTCCACAAAGTTCAGCTTTACTTCTGTATAAATGGGACTTAATTTAATCGCCAAAGGAGGCATTGGTAGACCTAACACACGTAGATTATAAACATATCTATAGAACTCGAGGAATTGTTTTAATGCTGCAAGATAGGGAGGAGTCAATCTTCTTAATTAAATTATATCTAAATGATTAGTTTCCAATGAGAGAAATATTACCGAGGACTTTAATTTAGTCGGAATATCGAACTAAAACATAAACACATGTCAATCAGTTGTCTTTAAAGATGTGACTGTTACTATTTCAGTATTCGTTATTTTTTTATCAGTTTGAATTTCTATTGAAAAAATCAACAGAAAGTCATAATTTTTTTATAAAAATAAAATAACTCTTATATAGCTTTTCTTACTTTTATTTCATTTGACCACCGACTAGAGATGTGACTAATTAGTAACTGATATTTTTTCGGTAGCCCGATATTCGTTATTTTTCTCTTTTATATTTCTTTACAGCTTAAGTTTTTTATGTCGAACTGTGGAATATTTCTAGCATTTCTATTTTCTGCATTATTTATTTTTAGCTCTAAATATTCTAAATATTAAGAGCTATAAATAAACAATGGTCAACCAAATTTTTGCACTAATTGACGTGTTTAGATTTAAATGATAAAATGCAAAAACTAAATCAATTAAATACGTTTTTTGATATCTCATCAAAGATGAAGAAGAATATGGAAGTCTGGCCATTTACGGGGCTTACGACCGTCATAGGCTGGTTTGAGTGATCACTTTACACACGTGTAACATTCACCAATTCTACCCATTATGGACAACCACACCACTCAAATTCTTGGAAGTTCTATATATATGAACCAATTTAGAAACCTTGTTCATGAACAAGGTTTCTAAATTGGTTCATATATATAGAACTTCCAAGAATTTGAGTGGTGTGGTTGTCCATAATGGGTAGAATTGGTGAATGTTACACGTGTGTAAAGTGATCACTCAAACCAGCCTATGACGGTCGTAAGCCCCGTAAATGCCCAGACTTCCATATTCTTCTTCATCTTTGATGAGATATCAAAAAATAATATGAAAATAACTCCTGTAATTGGAGATAATCCAGATTTTGTGAACAAGTATTTGGACACACTCAAAATGTTGCAATTAAATACGTTTTATTTCGAAAATCATATTTTTGTAAAACCGTTATTTAATTCGATCACCATGTCTAATTGTGTAGCATAATATTCAAATAATGAATCGTTGTAGTTATAAATTGTACCAAATAAATCCAATCGTTAAATGTTGTGTTATATGATTCGATTTCCTTTGATTCACCGCGCATATTTCCTACTATTTTTACGACTGAAAGCTAAATAAAGTAGGGCACGTTATTTTATTCATTAAATAATCAATACATGTAAATATTTGAATGTCATTATGATAAAAAAATGATTGAAAGTTGCATAGTAAATAAGCAAACACCACTAAATTTGTCAACCTTCGCTTGTATTGTATAGCATTATCTGTACTTCTTTGTGTGATATATATTCACACAGTAGAAGTGGGTAAAGGAACGGAAAACACACGGACATGTTGCGATATATCAAACTGTATTATAATGTTATTACGCGGAGCCCATTGAAATCAGCAACAGCGTATGGGAAGTTAAGCGAACTTTCTTGTCTGGTTATAGGGCGAAATTTATATTAAAATGATATTTTACGTTTTCTCTTGAATATTTCATTGGCCATTACACCCTTTGAAAAGCTACTTTATTTATTAAGCCTTCCTTTGTCCGTTTGTTTTTATAGAGTTTGAAAGCACACATAGCCAATATTATGTTGCTACACGTGTAACCTATATTACATATATCAAGCCGTTTAGGTACAAATATGAAGGTATTTATTTTATATCATCTTCGATAAGACAAATATCTTCCTTATTGTGATAAATATTGTATTATTTCACGAATTAAAGTAAATAATGAAATATGATTTCATTGGGAATGTTGTTGAGTAAATACGAGGCATTCAACAAAAAATGCCTCTCGGGAAATTCTTATAACTCGAAATCATGAAATAAGAATTTATCCTCAGAATATGTGCGAATAAAAATCTTCAAGAAAATGGATTACTTCTTTGTCTGGGTGAACTGATCAAATTCGACCTTTGGTTGATAGCAGTGACAAATGACCCAATATAGAATGGTTTGCGTCAAAAAAAAATCTGTTTATTTTGAAAAAAATAATAAAAAGGGTAGAAAGTAATTTAAAGTTCAGAGTCAAGTTTTTAACTAAAAAAAAGATAATTACTTTAAAAATTTGTATTACTTATTCTAACATAGAATTTTGAAATAATATAAAGATAAATGTATACATATAAATATAAGAATATATAAACATATATATATATATATATATATATATATATATATATATATATGTATATATATATATATATATATATATATATATATATATATATATATATATATATATATATATATATATATATATTATATATATATATATATATATATATATATATATATATATATATATATATATATATATATATATATATATATATATATATATGTATATATATATATATATATACAGTGGGTGGCCAAATTATTAGGGACACTTGTCCTTTTTTGTAATTTTCAAGTTTAAATGAATTTTATGATCAAATAAATTTGTTCTAATTAAAAAATATTATTTATTTTTGTTGTTTGTATCATAATTATTGTTTTTAAGACGTAGCAATGCTGCAAAATATCAAAGAAGTAAGTTTTTTTCTCATTTTAGTGTTAATTAGTGAAAAATGGTGTTGGTGTGAGCTCAGTTAATATTTTTTTACACCATTTTTCTGTATGTTTTTTGAGTCCAAAACTATAAAAAAATTAGTACTGTGTAATAATTTATTAGTTTTGCTAATTTAATAAGTAAATTTCAATTAATTTTTAATTAAAATTCAATTTAGTTTGAATTGAACCTTAATATTCTAAATTTAAGTATGGGCAAGTCTTTAGACATATCTCCAAGAAAATGTAGGGAAGTACCAACCTAACTATTTCATTCCACATATTTCTAAAGAGAGATAGCATCACTCACAGGTATTTCGAAGTCCGGAGTCAACCGGATAAAAAGAAAAATTCATAAAAACCCACCTCTAGAAGCAGCCCGCGTCTGAAAAAGTGGTAGAAAAACGATCACCACTCCGCGTGGTCACCGTAAAATCAGGGACATCTATTTCCAAAATCGTAAAACATGTGTTGATTGTCCACTACGTTGATAAACGATGTAGGAATCAACGCCTCCAAAATGACAGTTTGGAGACGGTTAGTTGAAGTAAATCTAATTGGTCGACGTCCAACCAAAAAACTACGCCTGACTGAGGCCATGAAGAAAAAACGACTCTTATGAGCCAGAACACTCCGGAATATGACTGTTTCGGACTGTAATCGAGTATTTATGACTTATATTTGTATAATAAAATAAGAAGATAATAAAAAATACACATTTTTCCAATCATGGTAATACTTTATAAGTCTGTTTCTAAGACGAGTCAACATTTAAAATTTTGGTGGGAAAAACTTAATTCGTCCGACGGGGCCCAGGAGAAAAATTCCACCCGGACTGCCTGGTGAAGAGGGCTAAAAACACCCTGTTAGCATAATGTTGTGGTCCATGATCTCATTTAAGGGTATGGGACGCCTCCATATCATAGAGGGACCATGAGGCAAGACCAGTACCAGCGAGTACTGAAAAGTCGGCTCCAGCCGATGCTAAGGAATGGTTCCCTGGTGATGAAGAGTATGTGTTTATGCATGAATAAGTACCGTGTCATAAAGCCAGGAGTGTTACCGCATTCCTGGCTGAAAAAAACGTCTGTTGAGTATGTGTTTTGCCTTGCCCGGGCAATTTGCTGGATATGAACCCCATTGAAAACATTTGGAGGCTAACGAAACGGGAAATTGCTAAAAAAGTCATCACCACCAAGCGGTTACTGAAAGAAACTCTTATCAGAGTATGGCATGGTAACCCTAATCTTCGGCACAATACAAAAATCTGCATAGAAAGCATGCCCCGACGTTTGGAAGTTGTAATTGCAGCAAAGGGTGTTATTACTAAATATTAAGGTTTTTTCTGAAATTTTTGAATAATCGCTTTTCATGATAAAAATAAATTACTTTTATTAAATGTTTGATTACATTATTATTAAATTCTTAATAAAGCACCCCAATCAATAAAAAATATATTTAAAAAACCTAATTATCTGCTCATTAAATTCATTTGATCATGAAAATTACAGGAAATTCGAAGTGTCCCTAATAATTTGGCCACCCACTGTATATATATATATATATATATATATATATATATAGATATTTTTTAAAAATAAATGTACATATATGTGTATTTATAAAAAGTTTTATTTTTATATTCAAATCAATGTTATTCAACAAAATAAATACCAAATATTTGTATTTTATTTATTTTCTTTTAAGTAATCTGACAATTGACCTTAATTATATAAGTCACGTTATACTTTAAATATCTTGTGATTTCACGTGTTTATTTAAAATGTAGTTTTTTCCTACGGTTTAGAACATCGATTAAATTTAGTAAATTTATACCCAAATTTGTATAAATTTGGTTAGGTATATCGTATTATAATTGAATACTGCAATATATTCCTCATAATGCATTAAAGAACCTTAAACATTAAAAATGAGGTCTATTCAGCTATAAACTATTGTAAAATGTGAATTATATTAATTAAATGGACTTAACCAAAGTTGTTCTGATGGATGCGGCAGAAATGTATCGTGAGCACATTGCGCAATGTGACGAAGTCAATCCGTGTAATTTTGACAAACAAGCTAGTTACAGGAAAAAGCAGGTTAAGTATAGTGGCCAAGTAAGAGTTTCAACTATGATCTCTTTTGTATTATAGTTCACGCAATGATCGGGTTTTACGAGCAAATTAAACAAATTAGATTCATATAAGTAAGGTAGAAGAAAAGCAATTGACATGGTATAGGCACATAGAACGCCAAACCACATATCGCTCACTCCTTTCAACAACGTCATATTTAAAAAAAAATATTTTATATTATGTTAAAATACATGTTTAAAAAATTTATACAAAAAGAACTCCAAATATCAAGTCTCTTATTGAACTTTTTACTATCCAACAGATCTTTTCAGGTAAAACCTGAAGGTTTTTTCTCCATTTTAAAAGTATTTAGTATATTATAAAAAAATTAAACAATACCTTTTCTTCAAAATGCAAAAACAATACTTTCTGCCCAGTAGCGGGTAAATATTAAGTTAAAAATATGGCGCTTTTGCTCGGATATAGTACATTTTCTGGACATTTTGAAAACATGCACAACTGAAAATTGACGATTTTTGAAATATGACGTTGTTGAAAGGAGTGATTGATATTGCAATTGCCATGGATCTTCCTCGAAAGATATATAATGGATGAAAGATAACATGATCCGAAGGCGCCTAAGTGGCGTTGTCACAATAAAGGTTTACCTTTAATTTATTTTATATAATTGTTCGCTTGGTACACACACATAATTAAAAACTAATTGTATTCCGATTGATTCAAGGTTATTTAAAAAAATAATCTTCATTAAATCAACATTTCTAGTGGAATGAAAATAAAGTTAAAATGAAAAGCTTTATGCAATACTGTATTAAGCCTAGCTAGTTGTGTTTAAAACGTACCGTATTTAAATAACAGCAATACCTTCTGACTTCGAAAATATTTTCATCTGGAAAAAGTTTTCCACGGCGAACAACAGTCTAGGTCGTCTGGTGGGCTTATGAATAAAGATAATTCTTATAATAAGCTTACATTTATAAATAACGGTATTTTTGTTTGTCTTATTACAAATATTTAGAGCAAACATTTTTATTTTTTAGTTTAAAGCTGGCTTTTTAATGAGATGAACAAATATTGAAAACGATATTTCGTTAAATATAATAAATTGAAGGAAAAATCAAATAAAATACCTTAGCGTCGAGTTCAAAACCTTTCAACGCTTTTAACTTACCCTAATCTAAGAGGGGGGATTGGAGATCTCCCAAATAAAACGTTTCACTCGATAATTTGATAATCATTCAATTTGATTGATATTTTTAGTAATCTTTAAAATAATTATTTTGCATTTTTTGCATTGAAATATTAAAAATTTGTGGTCGATCTGTGAATATGTTACTCACAGCACGTCGTTCGCCGCAAGCTTTGTATTATAGTATTATAACATTCAATATTTCTGCAGGGGTATTTCAAATACAACCTTTCAGAGCATGCGTAATTTTTTTATACTTCGGATAAAAAGGTTAAATAAATTATCTCTAAATAAAAGAAATTGATTTCTTAGATGTCGTTAGGTGGGGAAGGAAACGAAGGAGATAATGGTATGCGCATGTAAGGAGAATGGAGTCATCCAGACTCCCCCCACATCGCACTGTACGGCTAACCCCATGGTAGAAGACTCCCGGGCAAACTACCGAATGGGTCGATAGTTGGGAATCGACATTGCAGGAGGCCAATCCCTCTTGAAAACAGGCCACAAGGCCTACAACAAGATGATGAAGAAGAAGAGAAGATTTCTTAGAAATTAATAAAATTGTTATTTTTATTTTTCATCCAATTTTAAAAAACTAAAATTAATAAAAGCTTTAATATTTATTTCCCTCCAGAATTCATATATCGTTCTACAAACAGATAGATAAGTCAATCTAAGCTGCTATCACAGTGAAAAGATAACGCGTTAACGGCGCATTAGCGCGGCGGTTTTCATTGTCAGTAATGATACCGAAAACAAATACAATGATTTTACTGATTTCAAAATAAAGTTAAATTAAAAAAGATTAATATTGGTGTTTTTATTATTTACACAAACATTTTAATTCCATACTATTTCTGTGAGCCTAAGCGGCATATTATTAGAAATAGGTATCAAATTATGTTAGAGTGGGTTCGAACCGAGAAACTCTGACTTAAGAATCCGCGGCACTAACCACGGGACCACAACCCGATATTTCTTGGGGAAACTGCATATCAAATAATAAAATAACAACCTTATAGTTTTTTCCGCACATATTTTATTTTGCTAACGACCGTTCGGTTACGACGAAACGCGGTTTACTTGTCAAATTAAATATATATGAAAAAATCCGTATATATAAGGCATCTATCGAATGATCACGCAAACTGGTCAGAAAGCCTGAATACTAAGACAAAACAATTGATGTCTTATTAGTAAAGAACTAAGAATTAGTGAAGTCTCAGTTAGTAAAGAATTTGAAGTAATAATATATTAATTATTACTTTAGTTAGTTTTCTTTACAGTATGTTCACGATATAATATATGCATAAAAAACTATGATTTCTATACTTTTCTGTTGGTAAATATAGGTATAACAAAAGTCAGAACCCAGTTTAGATGGGGAGTATTATCGCGATCCCCATCAAAAAAATATGGCTAAAAAGAAGATTGAAAAGTTACCCTATGCACCATTAAGTGCGGATAAGGGTAAGGAGCAAAAGAAGAATAATTGAAGAATAATACAGATACAATAATTTATTTCATTAATAGATTCGACAGTTACTTTGATACCACTACATAATACATAAGTGGCACTAACCAAGTAAAATTTTAGTACAAAAAATACATTTATTATCAGAAGCAGGCTTTGAATATGTACTTAATAGAAAACCTTAAGGATTTTGGTAATATTTGATGAGATTTCAGTTAGCAAGACTAGTAATATCGTACAAATATAAGCTGAATTTTTATTTAATGTAAATATCAGACCTTAACTATGGAAATCATTTTCCCTGGTATTATTACAGTACACATTTTCTGTTAGTGTCGTACATGAATTCTCGGATATTATTACCAGGGCTTACTGAGCAACGTAACAAGAAAGTGTATTTTCTTGATTTTTACGACTGACTAGTACTTTTAGCGTAAGAAATACGTACGTACATATTTTACGACGAAAAATTGTTGCATCATTCTGGTGGTATGTTAACATGGGGCGTAGGAAGCAAGCCGTATTAGGCCAACGATTTTAGGGACCTCGCGGTGTTATTATATTCATGATTAACAGCTCATTTGTTTCAATTTATTTATAATACAAACCTACAATAATATCCTAATGCATTACAAATAACTACTACTATCAATATAAATAAAAAAGTAAATTTTCGTTTGTTTATTATCATAAATCTTTATTTACACGCGATGAGTAAAAAATACCTCAATGGTAGAGCCAACTGTTAAACGTAACAGCAACACGCGTAATACTAAATACTGTTCATGGCAGAGAGTGTGCTTCTTGAGAGCGTTGAGTCACTTTACCAAACAATTTATATTATGATATAATTTATATTTGAGGCACTAACTTTGTGATTCTCCATTTTAATTATATTTTATATTATAAATTTTTTGTACAATACATTTTTGATATTTTTGTTTTTTAATGAAATTTATTTGTTTAATATATAAACGTGTGTGTGTATATATATATATATATATATATATAAATATATATTTATATATATATATATATATATATATATATATATATATATATATATATATATATATATATATATATATATATTATATATATATATATATATATATATATATATATATATATATATATATATATATATATATATATATATATATATATATATAAACAAATAAACATTTATTTATAAATTCATAAAAAAATATTTAACATATCGCTCACTCATTTCAACGACGTCATATATAAAGAATCGTCAATTTTCAGTTGTGCATGTTTTTGAAATGCCCAGAAAATGTACTATATCCCAGCAAAAACAACATATTTTTAACTTAATATTTACCCGCTACAGGGCAGAGAGTGTTGTTTTTGAATTTTGAAGAAAAGGTATTGTTTAATTATTTTTTTTAAATATACTAAATATTTTTCCAATGGAGAACAACCTTTAGGGTTAGCCCAAAAAGATCTGTTGGACAGTAAAAAGTTCAATAAGAGACTTGATATTTGGAGTTCTTTTTGTATAAATTTTATAAACGTGTATTTTAATATAATATACATACAAAAAAGAAACAACTGTTTCTTCACAAGCGTTGTTAAAATAACCATATCGGAAACGAGCTCTATTATTTTATATTTGACCAGATTGAGCCACAGCAACACGTTGCGTGGTACAGTTAGTAAATAATAACAAATAAATAAAAATAAAAATAATGTAATTCTATAATTCAACCAAAATAATATAATATTTATGGCGCATGAACCGATTGTCTTTTTTGATACCAACTAAAGTATTTCTCACCAGCCATACATTTTGCAGCGATCCGTTCATTATCGGTTTTCAGTCGCTTATAAAAGGAGCAGAAATCATTCTGTCTCTGTAATATTTCATGCATATTTTTTTGTTTACAATTAAAAATGTCGGCTCAAGGTGAATAACCCAAAGGTAGGGGCGGTTAAAAAAAACAAAATTGAAAAATACGACGGACGAATTAAAAATATCAACCGATGGTTCATTTTCATTGCCATACTTCAGAATTCTCGGAATACGAGAGTACAAATGATAATTACATTTCGAATGACTTTACTAAAAATATTTTGCTGACGTGTGCGCCGGTTGAGGGTTGGTATTCTAAATTTGACAAGTGTTAGTTACTCACGGGGGTGAATTATGTTATTCAAACAATTTCAGTCATTTTAACTGATTTAATGAGAAAAATAAGTTTAAATCATAAGAATATATAGTTTGTTTAGTAGATAGATATAAAGAATTTATTTTGAACCCTTTAAAATAATTCTGAAAAATATTTTAATTAAATTCCTTTACGTTTTTATCTTAATCCTCTTCTCATACTTATTTTTTAAATATCATTTTCTTAATGATGACTAATATGACTTTGTTTATTCTCAGATTTTTTTTTACATCACAAATATTTCGCTAAATTCTTTCCTGACATTTTTTGGGCTTTAATATTTCAGATATTCTAATTAATTTTCTTCTCTCCCTCTTTATTTTATAGTTTCTAATATTAAGTATTTTTTTTTAACAAAATTTGAATTTCTTCTCGTATATCTTTGAGATACGCCTGTTAATTTTTTTCTGCCTAACTTTTATGTATTTGTGAGTGTGTCTATGTATATGTAAGTATATACGAGTATATGTATGTAAACATGTATGTGTGTATATGGTTTACGCGTCATGTATAGCGCCTTCTCAGTTCTTGTAACCAGAATTTGTTTTTACTACCTACCATTTACTTAGCGCTTTATGAACTTTTCTGTATACTTTATGTCCAAGTACTATCTACCCCCTGCTTGCGAACAGCTACATAATATATCAAACGTTTTTACCAATATCACCAGTCTGTCTTTGGTTGGATGGAATATATTGCTTCTTAGGAACAAGCCCGCCAATGTTCATATTTTTCTAAACATGAAGTTGAAATAAATAAATATATAATAATAAAATAAATATAATAGCGTGGAGTCCACACATAATAATTAAATTCAAGATGGCTTTTAACAAGAGAAAAGCAAAACAATTATATGCAAATGATATTTCTAAAACATTCGTATAGGTATTTATGATTTCATCGAATTTGAGTAACACATGTTAAGTATTTAAATCCTTTAATTAACGACTTTGTTTACAGTAACGATTTTTTTTCTAAACCAGTGTCATCGTATAAAACAATCAAAATTGAAAATAAATATGTAGGTACAAATGGCAAATATTCTTATTTTTTCTTAATGTAATCATTTCATAAAATATATATTTGCCAGACTTATTTACTATTTTAGTTGTTTTCTTGAGGACTTCTGTTGTTTCAGCTTACGGTTGGGTGATTACGGACACTAATTTGACAACGGAAATCAGATGAAAACAGCTGAATTCTACAAATCAGTCGGAAATGACAGCTCAAATAAATCAACAAGTCTGGAAGATACATTGAAGGAGTGAACAAAGAAAAACAAGACATTTAAAAATATTTTTGTGTGTCTTTTTTTAAGTTTCCCTTAGAGTTACTACAATAATTATGACATTTTATACAACACAAAAAAAGCTTTTTTTGTTTTCAAAATACAAATATTTTTATCCGATCAAAAATATCTTAGTCTGGATATAAAGCTAAATAATATAGACTGGTCGAAGTTTAGGGTTTTCCATATGTGTAGATCTCAAGTAAAGTGTTACTTAAAAGTTTTCTAGCAGGAATGGTGTGAGTTTCCGGTACTTTCATGCGGGGGTTTTGAAAAGCTCGCTAATCTTTACTGTATATGAGGAAATCAGCAAGCTTTGAGTTTTTTAGTTGAAATTCGAATCACGTTTCGATAGATTTATAGTCATATTTTATATACATGGTGCTACGAAATGTGTGGATTCAAAATGTATTTTATACATTTTTCCTTACCAATGATCATGTGATGTATTCTTTAAAATAGCTACTGCAACCATTTTCTAATGGAAAATATCGTTTTATGGGGATTAAAGTTCACATAATGGAATATCTTTTTATTTTCTAAAATGTCCTTTACTAGCGGAATGTATGTATTTTTAAAAATAACTACTGCAACGTTTACCAATATTAATGGAAAATATCGTTTTATGGGGATTAAAGTTCACATAATGGAATATCTTTTTATTTTCTAAAATGTCCTTTACTAGCGGAATGTATGTATTTTTAAAAATAACTACTGCAACGTTTACCAATATTAATGGAAAATATCGTTTTATGGGGATTAAAGTTCACATAATGTAATATAATATTATTTTCTAAAATGTCCTTTACTAGCGGAATGTATGTATTTTTAAAAATAACTACTGCAACGTTTACCAATATTAATGGAAAATATCGTTTTATGGGATTAAAGTTCACATAATGTAATATAATATTATTTTCTAAAATGTCCTTTACTAGCGGAATGTATGTTTTTTAAAAATAAATAGTGCGACGTTTACCATTCTTAATGGAAAATATCGCTTTATGGGGATTGAAGTTCACATAAAGTAGTATAATTTTATTTTCTATAATATCCTTTACTAGCGGTTTGTATGTATTTTTTAAAATAACTACTGCAACTTTTACCATTCTTAGTGGAAAATATCGCTTTATGGGGATTCACGTTTAGCTTATGTAATACGTTTTATTTGTTTTATACACTTTTAACTAAAACTATGATGGAAAGGATATCAAATTCAACTTAAAAGTGATTAGTAAGTAATCTCTAGAATTTTGGATAATGCCGTCCTGTTCGTAGACTACCTAATCGGAGTAACAAGAACACTGCCAAAAATGTTATCAGTGGTGAGATCACATTTCGACATTCTGAAAACATTTATTGGCTATTTATAGGATAGCGACGTTCAATTGTACTATACGCATTTTTGAAATTTAAATATAAAAAAAACAGCAAACTTCAAAAGTGCAAACAAAACTTCCTTTCCTTTTTCAAAGCAAAATTACCGAGAGCAAAGGCGTCAATATCAAACAGCAACGTTACTTCACGACGAGTGTCCGAAGAAAATAAACAGAATTTTGTTTTGTATTTTGTATGTAAGTATTTATATCTACAATAAAACAGTATTCATATTTTCTAAAAAGTTTTTTGATTTAAGTATTTTAAACCTATTTTTATTTAACGAGCTTTCGGCTTTAATGGACACCCTCTTCCCCCGAATGGTCCATTATATGAAGATTTTACTACAATCTATATTTTTCTTGTTTTTTTCATCAGTACGACGTAACTACAGTATAAAACGTGAGAAATTGAGCCAAACTTGAGCAACTGCGCATCTAGTCTAGGAAATCACCTAGAAAGGGTGATTTCCTTAGATTTGGGATTGCCGATAATGTCACTTAGTAGCTATTGTTTATTGAATCCCGAACGACTGATAATGTAATGATGTTTGAACGCGCGTTGTGCAAGCAAGGGACCTTACATTTATGGGTGTATTTTGGCAAAGCCCTTGTTACTACTTTGACCGTGCGAAGTTCCGTTCTCTCTTAGATAATAAATTTTACAATTTCAAAGAAAAAAGACCCGAAAAGGGTCGAACGTAACACGTAGAACACAGAATGTGTTTTGCGTGGGATCTTCCAAATTGGCAAATTTTAGTTTTATACGTACCCAAGAACGTATGTGATTCTGTAAACGAACACTAAAGTTTATTTAATTCAGAGATATACACAGTTGAACCTCCGTGGAACGAACTTTTTAGAGTCGTTCACCCAATAACGAATAATTTTAATAATGAAAAAAATTCTTTTGTTATTTATTTGCTTTTTTAATTAAGAAAATAAATTTATATATTACCAACATTTTTAATTTATTCAGCTCCTTTAAACTACAATAATAATCTTGTATAAGCCCAAAAAGGGTTTCTGATAAATAAAAACTTTTTCGATCTAACAAAGATGTCTCTTTTGAACTGATATGTAGAGCTAAATAAGATAAATGATATATGTAAGAGTTAGAAACATTTGAGAAGTGTAGTTGTCAATTATTGGTGAAATGGTGAATGATGCACGTGTGTGACCTTTCATAAACCTTATAAATACCCAGACATCCATTTTCTTCTTCATCAATGTTGAGATGTCAAAAAAATATGAAGAATAACTCGTTAGTGGAAATAAACCAAATACAAATTTGAAAAACTACCACCAAGTTTCTAGAATCGCTCCAGTCTAGGTACTGTAAAGGTGGAGACTGACCGGAGCATTTCGTCGTAACATAACGTCGTAACATCGCTCGAGGCGAGCATCAGCGAGCATCCGAAACTATGGATGGAGCGCTCGGCTCGCTGTACTGACTGCCTGAATGCTCGCATCGTAACGTGTTACGTTACGACGAAATGCTTCGGTCAGTCTCCACCTTAAGGTATTAGTAGATGCTTGAGTTCAAAGTCAATTCAGGAATTCTGTATCGAATGGGTTGATTAATATACTGAAATATAAAGGCCTGTACTCACGTTGCATATCGATGACGACAGTCGCCGTAACCGTCGGCAGCAGGTGCGAGTTGTTGGCTCTGCAGGAGAACTTGCGGAGCGCGTCGGATCTGCGGAGAGCGGCCAGTCGGACGGGCAGCCCGATGGGCCGGAGGGGAGAGATGGCCCTCCGTCGCGGCTTGTGCTCGTCGGCTCCGTCCAGCGCAGCGAACCCGTGAGGAGGAACTAGCTCGTCGTCGCGGAACCACCGTATCGTGGGTGGTGGATTGCCTGGAATATTTAATTACATAATAATAATAATAAAACCCTTATCCGCACCCCAATGGTGCATAGGGCACTGCGTCATATAAACGCAGTGTTATCTTGATCGTTTACACATGAAGGAAAAATGATCAGCCCTCCGCTTCAGGTACCAATCCAGGGTAATATTGAATAAATATTACAGTGAAAAAATCACTTATGTTTATTTGACCCCCCTGGGAATCGAAACCGGGACCTCCAGAACGGTAGCCATCACACTACGGAGGCAGACAAATATTTATTTATTTTAACTTCATGTACAGAAAAGGAATAAGTACATTGGCGGGCTCATTGCTAAAAAGCAATATCTTCCATCGAACCAAAAACAGACTAGTGATATTGGTCAAAACGTTTGATACCATATATAACTGTTTGCAATCAGAGGGTAGATAGTACTTGAAAATTTAAAAAAACTTAAATTACAAAATATGATAATAAGGAGGGCAAAGCAAAAAGGATGTTTAGGGAAGGAGGTAGAGGGAAAAACTAAAGGAGGAGGTTTTATGGAGAGTTAGGATTCTAATGATAAAAAGTAATGTCTCAGACGTTTCTTAAAGTTATTGGAGAAGGAAATGGGTAGGATATATTGCAAGACAGGACCCCACAAGATGGAGCCCAATTTTTTAAAGATGAGACCTTGGAAGAACAAAAGAGGCAAAAGACCCCCAAAGAGATGGTCCGACGACATAGTCGCTGTGGGGGGGTAGAAACTGGCTGTAAGCAGTAACTGACCGAAGATAATGGAAAGATATGGAAGAGGCCTATATCCAGCAGTGGACGACAAATGGCTCATGAAGAAGAAGTCATAAATATTATACAAACGATGTAAAACCACACTAACTATTCACTTCAATTAGTCATTTCGTAGTTATATAAATCCACTTTATATAATAAAATAACTTCCACCCTAGGTGTATGCAAGTCTTTTCCAGTTTCACTAAGAGATGGCGTTACCGAACACTACGATGGTGTATGAATTTGATACAGCGTCAGTTTGTTTGTCTGAAATTAACCTACAAACACACACAAGTTGAGTCCAATGAACAATAGCGTCTGAGTTGTATCGTTCAGTGATTATGTCGGCGTTTGTGCCTGAAAAAGAACATTTGCGACACGCATTACTTTTTTTTATTTCATCAAAAGAAAAAAAGCAGTGGAAAGTCATCGTTTGCTAGTACAAATATATGGTGAGTACACTCTATCGATTAGAACATGTGAGACATGGTTTTGGTGGTGATTTCAATGTGAAAGATAGTGCGAGTTCTAGTAGACCACAACAGTGTGGAGATGAGCAATTGCAGGCGTTATTGGATGATGACCCAATTCACACTTAACAGAAATAGGTACTCCGGTATATCGGTTTTTATCCACATATATTTTATCTAATCAGTGACTGTGTTTTGTCGTTACCGATATCATCAGACTGTAGGGTGGCTAGACAAAATACTGTGTTATATGCACAACAAGGCAGGGGTAGAACACCATGATTTTATAAAAAAAATCTGACAAAATTATTTTAATTGATATATTACTTAGTAAATACCACTTTTATTAAGTAATACAAAAAAAGTGGTATTTACTAAGTAATACATTAATTAAAAATGGATAGATTTTACCACAAAGTAACTGCCGAATCAATTAATGAAAACATTATTTCGATTTGAGTGAATTTAAGTAGTGTATCATAATAATAATAATTACATGTAAGTATTGGTAAGGGTTTTACGTATGATTTTATATAATTTCATGACAGAAATGGATTTTGTGTGTAAATTTCCAAATCTAGATTCACCCATACATTCTTTGAAAAGCGTTTTTAAACTGAGAAGAAAGTATTGAATATTTTAGATTTTTATTGATATCTCAAAATAAATGAAGAAGAATATTTAATATATGACGTTTAGGTTTTCAGCCGTTCCAAAGTATTCAAAATAATTCGAGTAAATGTAAAATGTTAATGTCACGCACATTTTATAAAGGTTTTTGCTAATTAAAAACTTACTCAACTCACTCGTGACAAGAATAGCATATTAAAGAAGTTGTTAATTGAAACATAAATATAGCTTTCAAAATTTGTAGTGGGGTTGTAAATCATATGTAAATCATGTAAATGTTACACGTGACTAAAGTGATCATTAAAGCAAACTTATGAAAGGCCGTAAGCGCTGTAAATTCAAAGACTCCCATTTGGAATATTCTTTACAACATCTTGAGTATGTCCAAATACTTGTTCACAATAATCATCAAATTATAAGCTTAAATAATAAAAATGAAAATGATATTTTCTGGCGTTTCTCATGCGTGTGATTATAATCCAGGATTCGGACCTCACATACTAATAAAAGAGTTCTGCTCAATAATAATCTTCTTTTCACCTCACCAATAGATGTCTCTGGTGAAGTTGTGATTCAAGAACAATGTTTCGAAATTGGTTCATATATATAGAACTTCCAAGAATTTGAGTAGTGTGGTTGTCAATAATGGGTAGAATTGGTGAATGTTGGAAGATATTGCTTTATAGCAATAAGCCCGCTAATGTACATACATATTGTACAAAAAGTTCAAATAAATAAATAAATGTTACACGCGTGTAAATATGACGGTCGTCAGCCCCGTAAATACCCAGACTCCCATATTCTTCTTCATCTTTGGTGAGATGTCAAAAAATACTATATTTAAATAATATTTATCCTTTTCCTTATTATATGAGTATATAGCACATAAACGCCATTAACTTTAGAGATTTGGTAGAAACCCAGACTTCCCTATTCATCTTCATCTTTGATGAGATGTCAAAAATAATATCCCATATTCTTCATTATCTATGTTAAGATACTAGCATATTTATAAATTATTTATCCCTTTTTTAAAATTTTTAAAATGAAGTTTTTTGGTTTTAAAACATTTTCTCAAAATAAATAAGTAAACAAGCAATTTTGGGGTTTAGACCCACATTAAAATATAATGAAAAGTATATACTCGCAAAACCTCCACCCTCACCCCTCGACGAGTCGGATATTTCGTATCTAATGAGTGTTAAAAGAAAGAACCAAAGAAATCCCACAGATCTCTGTTTATTTTTTCCCTCCCAGCAAAGAATATTCTTTGATACCTCGTGGATAATCCTAAGCAAGGTTTTATTAATCATTAAACCTTTCTCTGATCTCAGCAGAAATTCCTCATCCTGTTCGTGAAGGTAATAGATTGTTTTCTTTAAAACGTTCAGAAGGGTCGCTATTTTTCGAGGAAAATCATAAAAAAAGTTTTATAACAAAAGATTAACACGTTTTTATCTGCCAAATTTTGCTGATGAAAGATTATGTTTCAGCTACAAAGAGTAATGCGTAGTAACACATATATATATTTATATATATGTATATATATATATATATATATATATATATATATATATATATATATATATATATATATATATATATATATATATATATATATATATATGTATATATATATATATATATATATATATATATATATATATATATATATATATATATATATATATATATATATATATATATATATATATATATATATATATATATATATATATATATATATATATATATATATATATATATATATATATATATATATATATATATATATATATATATATATATATATATATATAACAAGCTTCTTCTTCTTCATCTTGTTGTAGGCCTTGTGGCCTGTTTTTAAGAGGGATTAGCCTCCTGCGATGTCGATTCTCAGCTATCAACACATCTTTTTGGTGGTCTGCCCGGGAGTCGTCTACCATGGGGTTAACTAATGTCTAACACGACTTTCCCACCTAACGACATCTTCGATCTCGCATTTTTCCCTGATCCTGGCGTTTCTTATTCTATCTCGAAGACTCTTGCCTGATATGCTTCTTAGAGTATAAACAAGCTTCCATTACGTAATAGTAATGGAAGCTTGTTTTTTCAATGTGATTTTGTGATTTGTCAGAAAATACAACCCCTTCGTTCCCATATGAAATTATGACAAAAAAACACCGACCCAAATCGTTAACATCTCATTTATTCCGTCATTAAATTATTACGAAATTGGGTTTTGATGACATTTTTTTAGATCGTTTTTCCACATGAAAGAAACGTAGTAGGCAATGTGAATCAGCATGTTATTTATTCATTTCATACGGCTACAATTACTTAGTATAAAATTAAGAGAATGTGTGCCATGGACATATTTTATTATTATTAAAGCATTATTACATGAATACGTTACATACGAAATTACAATCAAATATCGATTAACTGCTGTTTATATATTTTTTGACATTTCAACATAAATGAAAAAGAATATGGAAGTCAGGGTTTTTACGGGGGTTTCGACCGTCATAGGCTGGTTTGAGTGATCATTTCCATATTCTTCTTCATCTATGTTGAGATGTCCAAAAAATAATTAAAAAAAATATAATTGGAGATAATCTAGATTTGTGAACAAGTATTCGGACACACTAAAAATATTGTAACTGCTGTTTAAGCATATGTCGACATAAATGTATCTTATAATATTTTTATTAAATTCTATGAATTATAGCTTTTGTACAGAAAACATGTATAGAGGGCTTTTTGCTAAGAAGCAATATCCAACCAATAAAAAATAGACCAGCAATACTGGTCAAAGTTTGAATCTTATACAGCTGTTTGAAATTAGAGGGCAGATAGTGCTTGTATATAAGAAAAAACGATAAAAAACTACTGTGAGATATTATACAGACCTGAATGATGGAAGTTTAACTTCTGAAATATGTAGTCTTTAATAAAACTCAAGTGGTATAAAACAAGTGTTTTCTTTAATCATTGCAACATGTCTTACCACAAAGTTAATGCCGAAACAATAACTAAAATATCTTATTTTACATTGATTTATATGGGAGAAAATGTTTCGATTAACGAGTAAGATTCTGGAACGAATTACGCTCGTTATGAGAGGTTTCACTGTATATACAGAGAAGGATTATAAGTCATTTATTTCAATTTTTATTTTGGTCTCGAACTTGTAATGTGACACTAATATTTTAATAAAATTATAAGATTAAATTGGTAAATCTAGTGCTAAATTTAGCATAATCGATTTCGTATTTTAGCTCCTTCTATTTTTTTTCGATAATATGAGCCTTGCGATTTCGACATATGTTTCGCGTAGTTAGCACGTCGAGACTTATATCAATATATTCTGAGTCGTGCTTAAAAGACCATTTTTCAATGTATATACAGAGAATGATTATACCAGGAATACGTGTTCAAGAAAACATCACGCAGTACGCCAAATGCGTAAGAAGAAAAACAAAAACTAAAAAAAGTGGTTCTTATTTATCTGATCACTAGCAAATTTAAAAGTATGCTAACATTAACATAATAAATAATTTAAATAATGCACGGTAAAAATAATGCTTATTTTGCTAAGAAATGGGTTAGGAATAAGGGATCTTTTTAATTTTTCATAATTTGATTTTTATATTATTTCCTATCACCGTACTAACATGAGTGGAATAATAAATTTGCTTTCAAAAAATGCCTGAAACAACAATTTGTCTTCGGAACACTAACCGTCCATCATATGGTTTTTTCTTGATTTCTCTATCTCTCATCTTTAACCCCTTACCTGATCCAACTAACTTTGCCTTATTTGTTTTCATCAATTGAAAATATCAATTATATTTGATATTTCATTTTTTCCTTTCTTTTCCCATTACTTTTTTGTAAAACTTAATATTTTAAAACAAAATATGTCTGTCTAAGTATTATTCCCACCGCTTCCCACCGCACCGAAAATGTGTCAAAACATTATCATTGAATGATTTTGTAGCACGAATAGCCACCCCTTATTAGGGTGATGCTTTTTAATGTACGATGCAACATTTTCCCATGCTTTCAGCATTTCTTTTATTGTGCTAGAAGATTGTTGCTCTGTTACTTCCTCTTCCTTCATTAACAAGCTCTCCCCCGTAATTTCTTGCTGTGAAACACGATCCAACTCCATAAGCTCTTCGGTGATCAGCTCTTGACTGAGCTCATTCACAAACTCTTCAATATCGTTCTTATCTACCTTGAGTCCCGGCTCACAAGTGAATGTCGTGAAAAAGGGACTTGCCCTTTCTCTGTAATTCGTTATGCGAAATATCGCTTATTTAGAGAGCAACTTTTTCACTTTTTTTGCTCGATATGCGAATTACTCGTTATTCGAATTACTCGTTATGCAAAATACTAGACAATCGAATTAATCGTTATGCGAATTACTCGTTATGCGAATTACTCGTTATCCGAATTACTCGTTATGCGAATTTCTCGTTGTGCAACTACTCATTATGCGAATTGCTCGTCATGCGAATTATTCGTTATGCGAATTACTCGTTATATGAATTACTCGTTATGCGAATTGCTCGTTATGAGAATAACTCGTTATGCGAATTATGCATTATGAGAGGTGCTCGTCATGAGAGGTTCCACTATACATTGAAAAATAGTCTTGAAAATACGACTCGGATTAAATTTATATAACACAGTGCTAACTACGCGAAACATGTGGAAATCGCGAGACTCATATTATCGGAAAATAACAGAATGAGCTAAAATACAAAATCAATTATACTGGCACTAGATTTACAAATTTGGTCGAAATCATAATATTAGTATCGCGTTACAAGTTCGAGATCAAATATAAATTTGAAATAAATTACGGTCGCTAATGTTTTTCTTTATCCGATTGAATTTGTAATGGTTCGTGGCTGAATGCTCCGCAGGCGGGAAGTCGTGGGCGTAGCAAAGGGAAGGACGAAAGGAAGGAGGAGAACGTTATTAACCCGAAATGTGAGAGAAACAGAGTAGAAAAGGATCATCGTTAGCAAACAAAAACGGCAAGATAAAAACATCACAGGCGCTAACTGCTTTTATTGTTTTTGCGAATCCAGAGAACATACACAAAAATACCTCCCAGAGATCGGATTCCCTCCAAATTGATTCATGTACCGAACAATAAAAAGCAAACATTGCTTCATTACTTAGTGATGTTTCACAGTGGTTCTGTTTTGTGGCGGATAATAACCCCTTTCTTTTGGAGTGAAATATTTCGCTTAATCAACCATCCGCGCTGTTTGCTTTCAGCAAACGTGTCATTTATATTTAGGGAAATCCTAAACGGCGCACAGTGGAGCTCGGTGAAAATGATTTAATAACAACAAACGAAAAACGGTAAAAATAAATGTATCATTAAAATTTATCATTTTCCACAACATTTTTAGTGTGTCCAAATACGTGTTCACAAAATCTGAATTATCTCCAAATACAGGAGTTATTTTCATATTATTTTTTGACATCTCATCAAATTATAAGCTTAAATAATAAACTTAAATAATTAAAATGAAAATGGTGATTTCTGGCGTTTCTCAAGTATGTGATTGAAATCCAGGATTTGGACCTCACATGCTAATATAAGAGTTTCTTCTTAGTAAAAAGCTTCTTTACATCTCACCAATAGATGTCTCTAGTGAAGTTTTAGTGATTCAAGAACAAGGTTTCTAAATTGGTTCATATATATACAACTTCCGAGAATTTGAGTAGTGTGGTTGTCAATAATGGGTCGAATTGGTGAATGTTAGACGTGTGTAAAGTGATCACTTAAACCAGCCTATGATGGTCGTAACCCCCTTAAATACCCAGACTTCCACATTCTTCTTCATCTTTGATGAGATGTCAAAAATAATATCATTGTCTACATTATTTTTTCTTCTTCTTTTTCTAGATCCTACGGATCTGTTTTTGCATTGTAGCTCTTGGGATGTTGACCCCCAGCTGTCTTCCCACCTTTTTGGAAGTCTGCCTGGGGGTCTGCGTCCTTCAGGAATTCCTTGGAGGGCGAAACGTGGAAGTCTGTCATCTGACATTCTGTTTACATGATCGTTCTAGTTCAAAAAGATGAAGAAGAATATAGAAGTCAGGGTATTTACAGGGCTTACGACCGTCATAGGCTTGGTTAAGTGACCACTTTACATACGTGTAGCATTCACCAATTCTACCCACGATTGACGACCACACTACACATTTTTTTAAAAAACTTCTAGATATATTGATCAAACTCGTTACATAGTATGCGCGAGTTCACAAAAGCCATCTATGGTGGGATGAGAAAAGATTTTATTAATCGGACTCTTTCCATTTGTATGTGCGGTCCGAATCCAGGATTATATTCAAATACTTGAGAAGCGCTTAAAAACATAATTTTTAATTTATTTTAGATTATAATTTAAGCAGTCAATTTATTTACAACATTTTCAGTGTGTCCAAATACTTGTTAAGAAATCTGTACTATCTCTAATTAGGGGATCTCTAATTATAATTTTCTGTTCTCAGCATTCAAGATTTTCAATATTTTTATCTGGGCTATATTTAATACAGGGAACAAGTAGTACAAGAACATAATGGAGTCCTGGTACCAAACCTAATGTATAAGAGTGAAGCATGGAATTGGCAAAAGAAGGATGAAAGTAGACCGAATGCAGTCAAAATGCTATCCCTCAGACGAATATGGTGGGGCAAAAGGATTTATGATATATCGCTCACTCGTTTCAACAACGTCATATTTCAAAAAACTTGATTTTTCAGGAGATCGTTTTTAAAGTTTAAGAATATGATAAAATGTATATTAAAAAATATATCAAGCCACTTATTGAACTTTTTACTGTGCAATACATCTTTTAAGGTAAAACTTAAAGGTTTTTTCTCCATTTGAAAAATATTTAGCAAATCAAAAAAATATTTAAACAATACCTTTTCTTAAAAACGCAAAAACAGCACTTTCTGCCCTGCAGCGGGTAATTATTAAGTTAAAAATATGCCGCTTTTTCTGGGATATAGTACATTTTCTGGGCATTCTAAAAACATGCACAACTGAAAATTCGACTTTTGATATTTGACGTTGTTGAAAGGAGTGAGCGATATGTTCGAATGGTGAAATAAATTCTATGTCTACATAATACGATACAATATAATTTACTTGGCTTTAAAAATCAGTGTTTGATTTGAATATTTAATAAATAAATTAAAATGGAGTTCTACAAATTAAACGACAAATCTAAAGATAAATATTGTGATAGGTTGAACATACCCCCAGTTACGACACAGAAGAACACTGGCATATCTCCCTCGCGATACGGCCCCGCCTTGCCAAGGATCTCTCTGCCTTCCTGGTCGAATATCCTCGGAGTTGCCGGCGGCTCTGTACCAAACCAAAAATGTTTCTTTTAAGCATAAAATATACATTTTCCCAAAATAAATCTGTCGCACAGCTCCAAAGTAAACAATTATTGATGTTTAGGGACGCGACACAACGGGGATTATGCTAAATGTATTACTTTTGAGCATCTGCGGACCAAACTTTCTCAGGATTTATAGGAATACCGATTTGCGTCGTAATAAATTGAATTGTAATTTATTTTTTAAACAGAATAACCTTTTTTAAAAATTGAAATACAAAATTGAATGTTTTATAAAAACATTTTTGAGTTTATTCATGTAAAGACGACTAGTTTCGGGAACTACAGATGTTCTCATCAACAGGTGAAAATTCAAACTGTTTCTAGTTCATTTGTTATTTATTTCATTTGGCTTCTATTTTGAACTCCCGGGTTCGATTCCCAGGGGAACCAAAACTAAATAAAGTGTTTTTTTACTTTAACATGTATTACCTAAAGCGGATGACAGATCACTTTGCTAAAATATAATATAAGACCAAATTAATAATGTAGTAGCTTGATGCAGTACCCTATGCACCATAAGGTAAGGATAAGGGCAAGTAGTAGTTCTAGCAGTGGAATAGTTGTAGTATAGAAACTAGTAGTATACATTAATAAGCTCGAAAGTGGCCTGACACAAAGTTAATATCAAATAAATAAACAATACTTTGTACAGTCGTTGAGATTTCTCATTGATCTTTTGTTATTTCAGTACATGTGACAGACGTTGCAATTTATACCATGTTATTGTCAGGCCTATGTCACAATCTGGTATAGCTTCCAATTTAGTCCATCTTATAGTCTGGTCTATGTTACAATCTGGTCTATGTTTCAGTCTGGTCTATGTCACAATCTAGTATAACTTACAATCTGGTCTATGTTACAGTCTGGTCTATGTCACAATCTAGTATAACTTACAATCTGATCTATGTTACAGTCTGGTCTATGTTACAATCTGGTCTATGTTACAATCAGGTAAATGTTATAATCTAGTCTGTATAACAATTTTTTATAAGTTAAAATTTGGTATATGTTACAATCTGGTCTACGTTACAATGCGGTTTACACCGTAATCAAGTCCAAGTGTTATATAACAGAATTCAAGGCCGCGTTAACACCCGTAGGGATAAAATAATAATATTTCGAATATTCGTTTCGGAGAAATGATAACACTAAAATGGTATTCATGTAGGTAATAAAAGATTGGAGTAATATATGGTTTACATTTGTTCATAACGATATCTGTTTGATTCTTGCGAAGAGCATGGAAAGTGAATTATTGAAATGTAAAGTTGTTTGTAAATTGATTTTCTGAAAAACAGCATAACCCGTATGTGCTGGTGATATTAGAAATGATCGCAATAAATAATATATTACAGATGATAACCTTTCTCACGCTTTTCGCTTGAACAATTTATACTCCAGTAATACTATGTTAAACAGAAAATATTATTACGGAATTTGAATATTGTAATACAATAATATTAACGGAAGCGTCGCGAGACTTGTTTTTATTAAATACATACGTCGAAATTATTACTTTACCTTAATATCTAACGTTTGATTTTTACTTGATTAAACAAATTCATATTTAGTCGATTGAACAAAATAAATACCTAAAGTAAAACGAATGTTGAAAAATTAAAGTATATTCACTAAAAAAATAAAATATTTATGGATGTTTTCTCCCATGAACACTTAGTGGATGAGATCATTTAGACAATATATATATATATATATATATATATATATATATATATATATATATATATATATATATATATATATATATATATATATATATATATATATATATATATATATATATATATATATATATATATATATATATATAAATATGCTTAGACATATATGTACATGTTTATCATCGTTTCACTTTTATACATTTAACTGTACTTTAAAAAAATGCTATAATGTTCTTACTCTTTCATTGTATTTAAAAAAAAAATATATATAATACAAATGTTAGAGGCTTGCAAATTTCACCTGAATGTTTTTAATAAAGGCAAATAAATAAAAACATAAAACAAATTTGGCTCTTATACTTTAAATAATTTATTGAATGAACGTTTTAAATAAACTTATGACAGCCTTCATAGTAGTGTTAAGTATCTGTTTAGTATCTGTATGATGCAGGCTTGTATGTGATTGTAAAAAAATACCAAAAACGAAAACATTGAAAAAAAATGATAACACTTGCCTTGGCAACTGCGAGTTTCAAGGATTTAATGGAAAACATATCAAAAAGTTTTAACAAAAATTTCAAATATATAAAAAAAAAAATCGATTGATTCGAATTACGATTACGGTACAAACTTTTCGTTTTGAATTTCTGACAAAAGAAAATTTCGTTACAAGTTTTCGAGTTACGGCGATGTTTACATAACATTCGTCGCGTGTACATTATTCTCAAAATAATTTAATCGATAGGAAAGTTTTGATTAAATATTTCCATCGAGCCTGTAATTGATACATAATGAAATTAATGATAATATTGAAATTGTAACAACAATGAGTGGTTGATACTGTCCTGTTTGTGAAGCAAAGTAAATTCGAACATCGATTAAGTCTACGGTTTCGTGTTGATAAAATGACACTGAACGGAAAACTTTTCAAATAAAACTTTTCAGTCACGAAAATGTACAATCGTAAACAATAATCCAGAATTTCTTCAGCGTCATTTGTTAATGAAATTTAATATTACGTATTTTATGTCTAAAAATAATTTTGTAAACTTTTAACATCCATTGCTTAAATTATAAATTAAAAAAAATAAATACGCTAGTAAAAAAATTGTGCATAACCTTCATAATCAATGGAAAACGAGCATATAAAATGTATCTTTCAATGGTCGAATGATGCTATTTTTTTTTTTAAATATTTGAATGAGTTCCAATATGATGTTTTTCTTTTATTTGTATATTTACGAGTATGAACATGCACACAAATATAAAAAAAGTACAGTTTTAATACCTATATCGTAGTCATAAAGGAGAAAGTGACCAAGTGTCTTTTTTACAAAAACGTGATTATTGACTATTTGATATATTACTAGTTTAATATTGGCCTGAAAAAAACCCAAAGCGATTTTAAACTTGGAAATATAATATATTGACTTGTTAAAAATGACTACCATAACCGCATTGATGTTTATTTTCTTGCGAAGCAAAAGTAACTTAAATGACCCTCCTGAATATTTTACGTTTTGTTAGTTGATCACTTTCTCTTGTACAACTACGATATGGCTCTTTCTTGGTATAAATAAGGTTTTAAGGTATTAATTTTAGGCGTTTCGGAGCAGTGAATAAATTAAGAGTTTTTTTCTAAACTCACCATTTACCCTTAATGTTTATGTGTTAATAGTCCTGGAGGACTATGTTCGCTTTGCATAGAAGAAATTTTTCGAAATATTCCAAAGAAATACAAACTCTATGCAGATTAATGACGGGAGAAGAGGATGTATGGACAAAGGTTCCCACCCCTCAGCATCCCCTTAACGCCAATCGAAAAAAACGGTATTTACAAAACTTACAATTTAAATTTAAATTGACTTTCCGAAATAACGTATAATGTACCTGGCTACCGTACCCGTCAAACGTCACAATCTTTATTCAGAGTACCTGTCCTCTGAACTAATTATGTGCAGAGTTCACCTATGTTTCGAATGGCAAGTGAGTACAACTCATGTTTTAGCCAAGTTGATATTTTCAATTGCGGAAAATCTGTGTTGAAAAGTCGAATGGTGAGCATATTGTCCTCTCAGGATCTTAAAAACTATGCTTCCCTGCATTGTATGTATATCCCTACTATTAGAATCAACATCACACACACAAACAAACACACACACACACACACACACACACACACACACACAGACAAACACACACCCTTTTACACACATTTTCTCTCATAAATACGTGTTCATTTGCTAGATCTATACTAAATATGTCGTACTAATCTTTATGTTTCTGTGGTTAACTATAATTGGCTTGTTTAATATATATCTTTTAATGTTTTGTTTTACATAATATGTAATATGTTGCTGTTGTTAACCCAAATAAAAAAAAATCCAACATAAAAAACGATGTTTCAAAACTACGTCCTCACCAACTATGACGAGCTTGACGTGCGTGAACTTGGACGGCTCCGTGCGGAAGTCGGCCCGGCAGCGGTAGAGGCCGCCGTCCTTGGGGCGCGCCGAGCGCAGCACGAGCCGCGAGGGGCGCGCCGCCCAGCGCGCCCGGCCCTCCAGCTGCGGTGCCGCCCAGTGCGCCCCCGAGGGGCTCGTGGGGGCCCGCGCGTCCCAGCTGGAAGGAGAGAATCCATCAGTCAAGTCGAGAGAGGGAACGATACTTTTTGTAACAAATATGAAAATGGTCCAAAATCTGCAATATTCTACATAAAATAAAAAATGTACCAAGTTACATATATCTATATATATATATATATATATATATATATATATATATATATATATATATATATATATATATATATATATATATATATATACCAAGTTATATATATATATATATATATATATATATATATATATATATATATATATATATATATATATATATATATATATATATATATATATATATATATATATATATATATATATATATATATATATATATATATATATATATATATATATATATATATATATATATATATATATATATATATATATATATATATATATATATATATATATATATATATATATATATATATATATATATATATATATAAATATCATTTTTGTGTGAAAAAAACGAAAATCTACAAATTAAGTATAAAATTATGAAAACAATAATTTGGTTTCTAAATTGGCACTTTTTTTAGTATTTCATCTTTAAAAAAATGTTGATTTATAATTTGGACTGAAAAGCTATCAAGAAATCACAACAAAAAGAAATATAACGTATATATATATATATATATATATATATATATATATATATATATATATATATATATATATATATATATATATATATATATATATATATATATATATATATATATATATATATATATATATATATATATATATATATATATATATATATATATATATATATATATATATATATATATATATATATATATATATATATATATATATATATATATATATATATATATATATATATATATATATATATATATATATATATATATATATAAATATCATTTTTGTGTGAAAAAAACGAAAATCTACAAATTAAGTATAAAATTATGAAAACAATAATTTGGTTTCTAAATTGGCACTTTTTTTAGTATTTCATCTTTAAAAAAATGTTGATTTATAATTTGGACTGAAAAGCTATCAAGAAATCACAACAAAAAGAAATATAACGTAAAAAAAAACTGATAATTTCTGACTAGAAAGACTAACTTTAAATTACATGGCATATGATAATGAAACACTCACGTATTCGAATGCAAAGACATTGGTGAAAAATTTTGGGATATTTAAGATTTTCAACAAACAAAACAAAACAAAATATTTTTATTTACATAGATAATTGATCTTTGGGTGTTAACGAGAGATGAACGTTAATTGAATACATTATCCGGCAACATAATTTGAAATACAAAGAAAAATCCTTTACTTAAATATCATAGGAACCGTTGGTAAAATAATATACATAAATCATTTTACATGATCATTCGTATAAGCGATTTATCTTGCGAAGTTGTCCAATGTAATACAATAATGCCACAATTTAATTAAGTGAGTTGAGAATTACAAAACGATTGGATAAACTAGGGAAGATTGGTAGATTAAATGGATTACAGCGAGTGTCCAGACAGAGTTTTACATAATTCCTTCGAATTAGAATCCTGTCAGGTCTAATTTCGTGTTGAAAGAACGTTTAATTGAAGACGTCTCATTGTTCGCGAAGTGCGCTTCAGCGAGTGCCATCTCGTAGTGTAATCTGAAATGGGAACTGTATATCACTCTTCATTCACTGTAAAATATTTTATCGCTTGTATTGTCGAGCCCCTTTCTTATGGGCTCAGAATATCAAAGTGTTACTCAGCACACATAAAGCATCACTGTAAATAGGGCTTACATTTATTTTACTCCTCCAGTTTATAGCTGGAATTTACAACCAACACGGAGACGCATAAACCCGAAAATAATGTCTCAAAACCGGAAAGGTGGCAGCCCTTACATTTAATACTGTTTGCTAAGATATCACTCACGTAATAAATTTCTCGAAGAGACCTACGATAAGCCCATTACGCCGAGGCGGAGCTTATACAATAGCTCCTAATTTAGGAAGCATTCTTTTATCTCGAGCTATTATCTGCCCGGGCCCATAAAGACCCGCGACTCGCGCAATACAGCGTGTACAGGTCCACGCCATCTCGACGCTGTCACCTTTGCACAAATCCCGCCCGTAATCTTAACGGGTCAATAAAAATCCGTCTCAATCTTTTAAAGTTTGGATATCAAAGTGGGAGTTGTTATTTCTTCGGCTTTATTAGATAATTTGTCGCCCTTTCTGGATTCGATGTTTATCTTTTCTCGTCTGTTTATTTCTCTTTCGGCTTTTGTTTCTAAATGCGCGTTTACACGCCGCGCCGATTCGGGGACCTCTCATATTTAAATCCGCTCCGCGAATTGAAAGGAAACTTCGGGAACCGTAGGCGAGAGGCTCCACTTCACACCGAATAACTTATTCATGGACACATAAGATCTCCTTATGTAGAGCATATGCGGAGCCGAGTCGTCCTCGGCCTCGATGGCGGTCTAAAGTGATGACGGAACAAACTTACTTCTCTTTCTATTACACTCATATCTCCAAGAAAGAACAGATGCTTTTAGCAATAATAAATTGAAGATATTCAGCGCGAAGGATTTCCGCCACAAAGAAAACGAATATTAAATATCTTCAGTTATCTTCGTTGGAAAGTTTCTCTCAAATTAGGAAGAGTTTTCACTGTCTCGTACCTTTAGAATATTTGCAGAAGGTACGGGAGATTGTTGCGTAATAAATTCCGTAAAATTGTTATTTTCTCTTGCCCGTCGAGGACAATGTTTCGGGACAAAGATGATTTATATACATCTTGTAATATTAAATCATTCAAAGTGATAATAAATTGGGTCTCCTATTGTGAAACGCGTAATTGACGGTTCCCCGGTGTATAATTCCGGAGTGAAATGTCCGCCAGTCGGCTCTCGGAATGGAAAGGTCCTGCTAATAGTAACTCGGGTAGTGTCGCGTCGGGGGGCGGTATGTTTTTACAGAGACGCGTGTCAAAGGTTAGACCTTTGCTTGATATTTAGGGATTGTCGCTATTTAGGAGCAAATATTTGCCTTTCCCGAGTTAAATAACCTACGAAACACACTTGCGAAAATATCTTTCTTGCGCCTGTATTTATGTTAAAAGTTAGCTTCCTCAACACAAACAAAATTAACGTTTGTCAAACATCATAAATAAAACCTTTGACAAAGTGGAGCAACAAGCGTGTTCTCTCTCTTGTGTGGGTCACGATATTTCATTTTGGGAATGTGTTAATTAGGATTAATGCGCGAGAGTGTGAGAGAGTTAAATAAGTAGACATTCTAATGGCGACACCCGTGTGGGAAGTACGAATACCGTACGAACTCTGGCGAATGTTTCGTGTAATTGAAAACTCTTTCCCGAACTATCGTCGAGTCACATCTGTGCCTTAAAGTCCGTGATCAACAAGTTCCTTTACGTATAAAGCCCCGTCTACCGAGATGAATCAAACCCATTTATCGACATCTTCTCAGTGGATTGTACTAAAGAGGAAATCTCGAAGGGTCGATAACGTAACAATGCTCTAATAAAATTGTAACCTAACGGATTGGAAAATTAAACTTTCAGGATAATTATTACGTACGTACTACGGTGATTCTTTTCTCGACTTGGGTTATACCCAGCTCCGTTCGAGCGGTCGTGGGTAGATAGGGACTGGAAGGAGGTATGGGGTAGAGCGCCCATAAAATGTACTTAATGGCTTATGAAATAATTACTTATTTATTACAGCATTTTGTACAGAAGTGATACGAGAATTTGTCAGCGCGGGCGTCACACGAACGCAAAGTATGATACCCTAATTTCGCTCCAAGTTACTCGTACAACAAACGGTTGTAGGCACATATAATTCGTCCTTAGTGTCGGATTAAGTTTCACGTCTTATTTAAACATCAAAATATCTGAGAAATTGTCTACTTGTAGTCATATTTCACCAGACTTTTAATCTTTTGTGCAAACGAAGGTATCTTGTACTTTTGGTAACTTTGCGAAGTAGTTAGAAATTTGTAACTGTCTGCAAATTTCAAGGCAACATAAATATGACCTTCTCACTTACACAGCATTATCACACACAGCGTGAAAGGAGATAAACTTTTTCACGCAGATCACTTAACAAATTAATGAAGACACGGCTTGAAGAACGACTGAGGTGAAATACAATAGGTGCTTGAATAAGAACTTTTGTACAAGCTAATTAATGGATTAGATTTTAGCCAAGTTTCTTTAATTTAACAAGAGCTTTAGAAAATAGGATTCGATCATCCGTAAAACTAAATGGACGTTAAACTTTCTTAGATTATAAGAATTGAGCAATTATATTATTTTACCACTATGTTACATTCAGTTTATTATACTAAATTCTTTATTAAAATATAAATAAAAAAATATTACGAAAATAATATTAAATAATTGTAATAATGCGTATTTTGTCGCTGAAAGATAACCGACAAAAAGGTTTTTTTTTAAAAAAATAGTTAAATGCACATTTCCTTGGCACTGTTATACATGGAACGCACGCCACTATTTATAAAATTCATTAAAAAAACGTTCGTTTATTCAAAATCTTAAATATCTTTTAGTTATTCAATGGTTGGTTTGAAATTTTTAAACAAAGTTGCATGCGATTGCGCGTGTATTTTTATGTTACATGTAAAAAACATGACTAAAGAATATCAGTTTTTATTTCAACGACAGCGCCATCTGTTGGACTTAACAGCAACACATGCAATACTTAACATTGTAATTTATATTATATGAAACAAAATTTATTCAATATATACCTACTTTATAATTAATATGAATAATATTTATGCATTAAATGTAAGTGTATTAAACGAAATATAGTAAAAATGTGTCTTCATTCTTTCTTTTCCATTTCACCAAACTAATTCACAGCAACGCAAAGCCGGGTAAACTTGGTATATAATTAAACAACCAACCGGGTATACTTGGTATAAAATAAAAGTGCCATGTCTAAGCTATACAAAATCTGGAAAGACCGGGGTATGAGTAACAACGCCAAGATAAAGCTTGTCGGGAGCTTGGTCCGCTCCTTTTTCTCTATGCTGCAGAAACATGTACCATAAAAGCAGCAGAAAGAAGAAAAATGACGCTTTCGAAATATGGTGTTGAAGGCTCCGAATTTCGTGGACAGCTAGACGCACCAACGAGTTCATTCGCCAGGAACTACGCTTGGATGTCTTGACTCTGGCCAATGTCTGTACCCGACGGATTCTCCAGTTCTTTGGACACTGCGCGTGGCAACGAGGATAGCCTGGAACGACTGGTTGTGATTGGTAGCTTAGAAGGAAAGAGAAGGAAATGAAGATCCCCATACGACGAAACGATCAAATTAAGGCAGCAGCAGGCACCTCGGTGGTTGGAGCGCTACGTGCAGCGATGTCAAGGGATTACTGAAGAAGAGTCATGCTTCCACAAAGGTCACAAGCTTCAGTAATGAAGAATAAGACGGAGAAGAAGAATAAAATAGCTGAGATTTCGAATAAATTAAAAATACGGATTTAAAAAAAATATATTAAAAAAAAGCATTTAGGGTTGTCCGTTTAACGAGGTTCAGCTTTTCATTAAGCGAGCTCTCGGCACAGTGCGGACCGCGACGTCTGGGGAAATTGTTAAATTACTAACAGAAGGTAGTGGTTTCATGTGTCACTTTAGCGGGGCTGAGGGTAGTTACTCGGGACTGGCGAGCATATTACACAGTTTGTGCAACGTTGGGAGAGGTCAGTCCTACGTGACGTGAATAATCCAGGCTGCTTTCATCCCTTGGAGCGATCGCGGAACCAAGTTTGCCAATTGAAGTTACTAATTCACCGAAACGGCACACTTTAAATTTTCTCATTGCCAACTTTCGGGATTCTTTTGCGCGATGTTTAGAATCTTTGTTATTAAAAGTTTAATATGGTGTTTGAAAATTAAGCAAAACGCTTCGAAATACGTGTCAAATAATAATAGTAGAAATCAAAATATTCACGTTTAGTTTATAATATCTATTTCACTCTTGCCAGTGCCCTTTACTGTTTTATTATATATATTATATTTTACTAACCTAAAATATATTATATACCCACACATAGTGCATGCCTTTGTGGGATATTTTTTTGTATTTATATTTTATATATTTTTTGTACATGTATTAAATTATATTATAATATAATGTGAAATGCAAAAGAATTAAAAATAAATGAAAAAAACTCTTCTGCACATATTTTTACCTGATAATTTTTTTAAAATTTTTAGTTTTACTTGGTAAATACAACTATTTCTTAAAATCTATTGTGACACGTATTTTGGTGTATTTCGCATCAATTTCAAATACACGTATCACAATAGATTTCCGGAAATAGTGGTATGTGCAAAGTAATACTTGAATTAAAAATGGATGGATATTATCACAAAGTGACTGTCGAATCAATATATGAAACTATTAAAAAATAAGTAAAAGATGATATGTGATATATCGTGTGCAGATATGAGCTTTTTTTTGTAATTTCTTTGATGATTTTGAGTGGCCCTATTAGCTTCCGATAATGTTTTATTTTCCGCTCCATAAAAATAGATTCACCCAGACGTTCCGGTTTAAAAGAAAAAAATCTTAATTTTTTAACAGAGGTGTGACGAAAAAAAATTTTCGTCACACTTTTTCTCCGGAGGGGTAGGCAGAGGAATAGAACGCCACTTACTCTGTAATGGCAAACAATATTCGCCTCTTCCACATTCATGCATCTCATCATACATATCCGCCTATTATTCCGATTCTTGATCTGACCACTTTCAAGTATTTCAAATGCTTGATCATGTCAAGTTTTCCTCGGTCTTCCTCTGCCTCTATTTCAAACTACATTCGTTTTTGGTCTGTATCTATATCAGTTTGATGATGACGACGACGAAAGCCAGTCACAGGTCAAATGAAATAATAATTTCATCTTGTAAATTCCCAGACTTCCAGATTCTTCTTCATCTGTGTTGAGATGTCAAAAATACAAGTATTTATTTGACTAGCTGTATGATAATTCAAGATGTTCCAGAATGGCCGCTAAACTTCATCTCATAGAAAAGCTCCAGAAGAGAAAGAAGAAATTTAAAGTGAATGATAAATGAATTAACGAAAAAGATAATTTACCCTACGGGTGAGATATAAATTTAAAGGTAAGTCTAATGAATACGTCACACAAATGTATGGAAAACCTTACTACTACACGGATTAATCTAAAACAATTACAAAAATACAGGTTAAAAGAATAAATGCAATATGGATATTCAACAATGGGTAGAATGGTGAATATTACACAAGTGTATAAAATGATCACTTAAGTCAGCCAAATGCCAGGTCTTAAGCCCTATGATGTTCTGACTTCCATCTTCTTTCATAAAAAAGGGAAGAACGATTCATGTTTCAAGTCAAGACATCTTTACAGTGAATTAATTAATTTAAAAAAACGGTTAATTGAATTAAATTAAGGGCTAGAAAAGATTCATTTAACAATTCACACACGCGTATAGCATTATTTCAACGCAATTATCGTACCCCGCGTAATATCACACTGAAAGAACATTATCTCCGCTACATTTAAATTATCCGTTGTTAAACTTATTCGTAGATTTACTAAAACTCGGTACTAAGTTCAAACTACAGTTGAAAAGCTGGTAATAAAGAAGTAAAACCACAATTTTACACCTCGTTTAATTGCCACCCCTAGCTAGAACTTTGGGATCTCGCGACGCAATTACAACATAGTACAAAAAGTAGTTTTCAGCGCCTTGAGCATCTGTGTCGGACAAAGTGTTTCTGGGGCGCAAAGTTCAGGCGGCGGAGACGCTGCTAAAATGTACCTTTCCAATTATCGTTCGCAATACTGGAATATAATATCTCTAGGAATGCACTGTAATTGTCGGAACTAAAATGAAATTATTGCGGGGTGACAACGTTGCTTCATAATAAACAGAGTGCTAATTTCTGAATATTAATTAATTTCTTAGGAAAATTACACGAGTACATTTAATGGCGTCGAGAAAACACTTTCAGCATGCCGTATATATCTTAATGTCTTCGTATTAAACACAAATTAATATTGCGAGTTTCGAAGTAGGCAAAAATTGGCCAACAACATACATTTTCGATAAACTCTACACTCTAGACATAACTTTAATGAGGGATAACTGGTGCCACAGAATAATCATTAAATGTTTAAACAGATTTTTGATGCCAACAAGTTCGAAAATAAAATAAGAAATATATAGCTTCATCTACTTTTATATGATTCGACCATTGTCTGGGTTTCGTCGCAACCGACGTCACCAGTCTGATGACGTCGGTAACGTGAAACCCGTTCACAGGTAAAACAAAGATGGAGAAAGTTACAAAGTTATTAACTGGTAAAATTATAAGCTATATAAAAAAATCATGTTTCCAAGTGTTTCTAGTATGTGAATATAATCTGGGATTCGGATATTGCATTTAAATAAAAGGGTCTCTGCTTAAAAAAACATTGACTTAATCCATTATAGATGGCTGCTGGAAAACTCATATGTACTGTGTCACGAAATAAGTCACGAGATTGAGTCAATACATCTAGGAATTCCAAAAATTAAAGTTGAGTGGTTGTCATGGGTAGAATTAATGAATATTATACGTACGTAAAGCCTTGTTAATACCCAGACTTCCGCATTCTTCTTCATCTATGTTAAGATGTAAAAAAAGTTCTCGTTTTATTATATAAAATCCAGTTTCACCAAAAAATGTCAATATAAAACTAAAAACCAACATTAGTATGCTAGGTCAGGTCAGATGTAGCAATAAAAAGAGTTTAATTTGAAAATATTAAGTTACTAAAATATTTTTTTCAAAGATAACGTAATTAAATAAGAATAGCGTAAAAGTAAAGACATAAAAACGATAAAACACAATATACAGCGCTCATAAAAAGGACATAAAGCAAATTATTGCGCTTCAGAAAACGGCTGACAAATTAATATTATATAAATAAAATTATCGATCATAATAAAAAGTCGCGCGAAGGCAGTTTTAGGTTGCAAATTGCGTCACGCCATCCGACACTTTTTTATGCAGAAAATTTCGCGCTCTCTGTGAAAATATACATTATAAATTTGATTTGAAATTCCTCGCTGTCACTTGTTGGTTTACGATACGAAGAAAACACGCGTATAAATTTTAAGCACATGAAGTGGAGAAAGTATTTTTAGCGGGGAATCGAATTACGCAGAGAGCTGACGCAGGACGAAATGGAAAAGGCTCTGGCGGTAAAAATCTTCATGCGCGATATATTCCCTTTTCTGCGAAATTGAGAAACGCTGTGCCGCTGTAAAGCCGACCCGCAATTGGAGGGTTATGGCGGACCGAACTATTCGTGGAATGAAAAGAATGCCCCGATAGCCAATAAGGAAGTTTCCCTCCTTTTGATTGCATATTGAATGAAACTGGGTTCACCAACTACATAAGGATAAACTTCGGTTCATTCGTTCGCTCCTTGACGAAGCGTGTTTCTTTTTATTCAATTTACAGCTCTCTCGCTTATTATTTACTTGCCTTATACGACGTTTCATTAAACTACCCTCAAACTTTTCAGTCGTTCAAGTACGGTTACGGTAATCAAATTTTTTATTAACATAACAGAACGGTATGGGTTCAGTATATTATTAATTAAATTACTAGAGCAGACGAAAAGTGAAAAGATGTTTGTTTAAATGTTTTTTTTTTCCAATATTATGTCATTTCTAACATACTACCTAATCATCACGCCGCTTTTCCGTAGGGATAGGCAAAGAGAAAAGAACACTACACTATTCCGTCTTTGCAAATATTCATCGACTTTTCCACATTCATGCAACTCGTCATACATACCCGCCGATTATTTCGACTCCTGGCTTGATCGCTTTCGAGCATTTGACATACCTGATATTGCCGAAATTTCCTCGGTCATCTTCTGTTCCCTTTTCGAACACTACATTCGCCTCATAAATTAACGTAATCTCACCAGTATAATTTATATTTTTTTTAATGTTACATTTTACAAGGGGAAAACAATAGAAAAAAATGAGGCAAATATAATTGAAAATAGAAGCAGAGGAAGACCGAGGAAAGCTTGGCATGATCAAGAAAATTCAATGCTTGAAAGTGCTCTGGTCAAGAGTCAGAATAATCGATGGATATGTGTGAGAAGGCCAAAATTCTTTTGCAAAGACAGAGTGTTCAGGCATTCTACTCTCGCTGCCTACTCCAGCGAAGAAGCGGCATGACCGTTAGTAAGTATTTTTTTTATATTAAATAATACTAAATTTTTGTGAAAAAATGTCAGTCTAAGTATTGCACTCACTGCTTAGTCAAACCGGAAATGGAATAATTATTATTTTAGTCTTGGTAATTTAGAATCTGTGTTATCAAAATGAAAAATTTTATATTTAAAAAAAAGATACTATTTTTTAAATGACAAAATTTAATAAAATATTACTTTATATGTACAAAAAATCTGAATCATACTATAATAGTGATTCAATTTAGTAATAATAAATATATGGAAGTAATTTTCCGAATAAATTTGAATACTAAGATGTAAGCTCCAGTAAATTTGATTCATTGTACTTAATTAGCCTACCTTAACGTTGAATTAAACCAAATGCACCGCATAATCTCATCAAACGCAGTATACATTGCCTGGTCACGTATGGGTTGATAATACGAAAAGCCTAATCAGTACTAAGGTTAATTTGCAGTACGTATAGCTATCTGCAGTAATGTTTAATTACCAAAGAAAGCAATTAATGTTATAAATATTGTGTATTATAAAATTAATATTGTAATAAAGTGCTTTAACATATTTTTCTTTACATCATTTTGAGTGTGTCCAAATACTTGTTCACAAAATATGGATTATCTTCAATTACAGGAGTTATTTTCATATTACTTTTTGACATCTCATCAAAGATGAAGAAGAATATGGAAGTCTGGGCATTTACGGGGCTGACAACCGTAAATGCCCAGATTTCCATATTCTTCTCCATCTTTGATGAGATGTCAAAAAATAATATAAAAAATAACTTCTGTAATAGGAGATAATCGAAATTTTGTAGATAATCCAATTACAGGAGTTATTTTCGCATTATTTTTGACATCTCAAAATTGGTTCATATATATAGAACTTCCAAGAATTTGAGTAGTGTGGTTGTAATGGGTAGAATTGGTGAATGTTACACATGTGTAAAGTGATCACTTCCAGCCTATGACGGTCGTCAGCCCCGTAAATCCCGAGACTTCCATATTCTTCTTCATCTTTGACGAGATGTCAAAAAACAATATAAAACAAAGTTGTTTTATTTTATAAAGCTGTGAATATTGAACAAGAAATAAATAATTATTTAAAAATATAGATTTACTTACTCGGCAGTCACATTGCGGTACTGAGTATTCATTTTAATTAAATTTTAACATTGTAAATACTGCTATTAATCAAAATCTAGTGTGACTTTGTTCCAATACAACAACATTATATCAAACAACGTATATTGTATACGGTACATTATCAATTGTCGTTCAATGCATCGTGGCATATACTGAGTAAAAGTCAATTTTAAGATATATTTCCATTCAAGTATATCTTAAATAATTTCGGATTTTTCTAGGGAAGAAACGTTTTTGTAGGGAAAACTGACGTCGAATAGTTGCGCTTTGGTTTATTTCAAAATTTCCAAAATATTCTACGTTTTTTAGTTTATGTTTGTCGTGTAAGGCCGAATTATTATATTTGGTGTGTTTGCTTGCGATATGGAAGCATTGGAACTGCTGAATCAAGGTAGAAAGAGCAAATTGGGTTAACTTATGTCCACAATTCGGGATCGTCCGTCCAAGTTAAAAGGCTTTCTCTGTTTTCTGCTCCAGGAGTCATTTAAACGTTCTGACGTTAAGTTGAAATAATATTATTCGAACAAACCGTTGGCGTTGCTAAGATATTAAATTACGCTACCTTAGAAATACTTTCAGCGTAAAACATAATGGTCCCAGCTCTTATTTTCAGCAGCTGGGGAACTTGTAAAGCTTCTTCCCTATGTAGCTTATTCCAAATTATTTTGAATCTGTTAAGGGAATCACTTTTATTAAGCAATTTGAGGGGCTATTGTAAAATCATTTTTATAATGGGAGGCGGTTCGTTAACAAAGGTACGGCACTTCCTTCAGTTTAATGACTCCCTTAAAGGGATGTTCTCGGTTCTCAACGACTCGAAAAACCCAGATTTTCTGCAAAATTAATATAAATATTTGAGAACGTAGATTTCATTTTATTTATAACATTAAATTAAGAGAAACGTTTTATTCTACGCACCATAAATCATATGTTTGAATTATTATAAAAAATAATATTTCTCATCCACACAAATATGACAAATTTTTCAATTTTTTAAAACGAAATATTTTCTGTAAATTAAATATATTTATTTATGTTTTATTTTAAGTGTGTGTGTACAAAAGTTTATTTTATGCTCAATACTTTGAGTGTGTCCAATTTTTTATCCACAAATCGGAGTTTGTCCGCTTAGAAGTTGAGTATATACATCTCAACAAAGGTGAAACATAAGATTCTTCTGCTAAATTAATATAAATATTAAACGATGTAGATTTCATTTTATATTATATTAAACCAATATATACATTTTATTCAACGTATATCGAATAATTGTATTTTTTGTAAATTAAAAAATTAAAACATTCTAAAATAAAATAGAAGAAAATCTTATTTTATTAAGAAAAAATAACGCTAAATAATATGAATTACTCATTTTACACGTTGTCACTTAATTTTGTGTGAATGTTCAGCGTCAATCTATATATTTACACATTTGTATAAAATATCACTCATCAATTTTAGAGTCCCGGGAGCACAGTGCTCTGTGCTGTGTTTCTGCTGAAACAAAAATTTATTTAAAATTCCTAAAATGCACACCAAGTCCTACCAAAATTCATTTTTAAATCGAGCCTGCGATATGCGTAATGTAATGCTTAAAGAAATAGACATCAATAATGTTTCATTTAATAAGTTTAAGAGAAATATTGTGGATATCTTTTTGTGAAGTTGATAAAGAAAATTTGTATTATTTGATAAAAACATGTAATGTTAGTTTATTATATAGTTATACTTTTATGTACGTGACAGTCTATTTTTATTTTTAGATTACTTAAGTGAAAATCTCTAATTGGAATGTTATTTTTTTAATTAAATTATATTATGTTATGATTGTAGAATATAATATTGGTTTTCCAATAAATAAATAATATGTAAATAAATAAAAATAAAGTGATAAATCGTGCTGTATAGTTTAATCAACGTAATTGTTTTTTTGAATTTATTGCTTGGAGTCCATTAAGAAAGCTCTCATTACATTTTATGTGTGTGCAATTTACTTGAAAGTTACTGTATCAATGTTGATTACGTAAAGTATGTCAAGGAAAAGTGTCGCTACACTTTATGCCCGAAGCTTATCTTCATCGGTAAAGAGCGGTTAGATCGGCTATGCTTAAAATACTGCTAAAAGGTTTTTCTGGAACTTGCAGCGATCGTTTTATTTAAAATAAAGCTCGAATTATAGTTTAATGGAGGTTGATATTAGGTTCCTGCTTAATTTTTCGAAAACAAAGTCTTCGATGATGTGAGATAATGGTTTCTCAAAATAATATTCCACATAAATATAAAAATTTTATATTTCTGAAAATAAAATATTTGCTGCATGTTCAATATTTTTGTATTTTATTAGTCAAAGCTTATTTTAAGCAAAAAAATAATGTTTTCAAATTATTGTTCACAAATCTGGATTTGTCCACTTAGGAGTTATTTAAAATATATTCACATCTTAACATAGATGAAAATAAAGATTTTTATTCATCTAGTTGAGATGTCAATATAAAAACTCCTCAGTGGACAAACCGATAATTGTGAACAAATATTCAAACACACTCAAAATATTGTCAGTAAAATAACTTATAATCAAATTAAAAGTTCGATAGAAATTGAAAAATCATGTTTTTAGGCGTTTTTTTAAGTAAAATAATTCAGAAAGAATCTGACATGCATTCACAAGAGTTTCTACTAAATGAAAAAACCTTACTCAACTCAACTATAGATCATACCGAGAACTCACATGTGAAAGAATGTCTCAATTGAAGGATAAATTAAAGATCCAAAATTTGGGTAGTTTGGTTATCAATTATGGGCAGAATGGTGAATATTACACGTGTATTAAGTGAAATAAGTGATAAAATTAAAGTTTTTAAATGGATGACCACTTTTATACCATCTGTTGACATGTTTAGCCATTGCAAGTTCTTGGTTGTAAGTCAATTATGGATAAAAGATATACAGATGCACTTTTGGCAAGGAAAAGATAGTGCTAGAACCTAACAAAATATTCAAACGCGATCTTCTATGAATATTAACTGTTTTGGCACAACCGTTCCCACGAGTTTCGCACTGAAAAACTTTTCGTTTCTTGCACCAAAAATTTTCAACTCGCTGAATTCTTCCTCCATTGAAAATTTCAAAAGTGCTAATGAATTGAAGTATAGTATGCATTATTGGTGAGAAAACGGTGGAAACAGAGTTGATTGTAGTCAAGTTTGATCTTTTAGTTTTTCAATATTAATTTTGGCATTTAATTTTTCAAAAACATGATTGAAATATAAAAATCAAATATAGGTCTGAAAATTTGAATTTATGTACCTCTAAAAACGCACATTATTTGCATCCAACCTATTTTTTTTATTTATTCTTTCAGCAACCTATAATTCTTTAGTTTATATTCAAACCCGTAGATGGAAGTATCGGTAGCTTCCGAAACTAGTCGTTAAAAATAAATACATGTAAAACTAAAGTGTTAATAAAAAGTATGTTAACTATAACTCAACCATATTATTTTTTGACATCTCATCAAAGATGAAGAAGAATATGGAAGTCTGGGCATTTACGGGGCTTACGACCGTCATAGGCTGGTTTGAGTGATCACTTTACACACGTGTAACATTCACCAATTCTACCCATTATTGACAACCACACTACTCAAATTCTTGGAAAAAAAAATAATATGAAAATAACTCCTGTAATTGGAGATAATCCAGATTTTGTGAACAAGTATTTGGACACACTCAAAATGTTGTAAATAAATTATCTGGTCAAATTATAAGCTTAATAATAAAAATGAAAATGGTATTTTCTGGCGTTTCTCATGTGTGTGATTATAATCCGGGATTCGGATCTCACATACTAATATAAGAGTTTCTGCTTAGTAAAAAGCTTCTTTACATCTCACCAATAGATGTCTCTAGTGAAGTTTTAGTGATTCATGAACAAGGTTTCTAAATTGGTTCATATATATAGAACTTCCAAGAATTTGAGTAGTGTGGTTGTCAATAATGGGTAGAATTGGTGAATGTTACACGTGTGTAAAGTGATCACTCAAACCAGCCTATGACGGTCGTAAGCCCCGTAAATGCCCAGACTTCCATATTCTTCTTCATCTTTGATGAGATGTCAAAAAATAATATGAAAATAACTCCTGTAATTGGAGATAATCCAGATTTTGTGAACAAGTATTTGGACACACTCAAAATGTTGTAAATAAATTATCTGGTCAAATTATAAGCTTAATAATAAAAATGAAAATGGTATTTTCTGGCGTTTCTCATGTGTGTGATTATAATCCGGGATTCGGATCTCACATACTAATATAAGAGTTTCTGCTTAGTAAAAAGCTTCTTTACATCTCACCAATAGATGTCTCTAGTGAAGTTTTAGTGATTCATGAACAAGGTTTCTAAATTGGTTCATATATATAGAACTTCCAAGAATTTGAGTAGTGTGGTTGTCAATAATGGGTAGAATTGGTGAATGTTACACGTGTGTAAAGTGATCACTCAAACCAGCCTATGACGGTCGTAAGCCCCGTAAATGCCCAGACTTCCATATTCTTCTTCATCTTTGATGAGATGTCAAAAAATAATATGAAAATAACTCCTGTAATTGGAGATAATCCAGATTTTGTGAACAAGTATTTGGACACACTCAAAATGTTGTAAATAACTCAACCATGTTTCGGTGTGTTTTATTTTCTTTATAAAACTCCGATAAATTTCCGATGAATTAGTATTTGAATTGGAAATTTTCCATACATTGATATTAAAATTAAGATATCTTTAAAAAAAAATCGTTCTTACTAAAATCTAAGACATTTGTTAAGTTTTCCTAAAAATGTAATTAAAAGAATATTAATGTAAACGCAGTATTGACTAACTTTTAACTAAAAACTATACTGTATAATACTGTGTGATTGATAGGGTTTGCAGACGAATTTCAGGAGAAAAGTAGTAAAACAGATCTCCCTTTAACTAGTTTTTTAAGACGAAGCTTATTTCACGGAGAAAAAAATGCCAGAAAGAAACTTTAAAAGATAAAAAAACAAACTTAAATGATTAGATTTTGACAAATGTATTTGTATTGTCATTATTTTCCAGTTTTATTTATCTATTTTCCAGAAATTTGGGAAATAATAATTAAATATTTACATAACCGATTATGCATAGTTATAAGTTCAATGGGTAGAATAATATGTTTTAAAGCCATTAATTTTTCACGATTCCAGAGACAAATTGAGAAGTTCACCCATCTGAGACATTGCACTTTTTTAATATTTTTCAGCGGCTGTGAAAAATGGTTATCATTTTTCATTTTGTCCTCGTTCGGTGCAAATTAATGATCACAGGGTATGCGAAGAATACGAGATTCATATAAGTGATATTTTCTGAACGTTTATTATTTAACAGAGATATATCTAACCCTTTTTTATAAGATGATGATATGAAATATGAAAAAAAGAATTGGAAATAAATTGAATGACATTAAATTCAAATGGAAACTAAATTTTACTTAAAGCTTAGTTGTTTTTTGTCTTGGTGTATAAAAATAAAGTAAAACTTAATTATATAAAGTTTTACAATGTAGGTGTCTCAGCAGAGAGAAATAATTTATTTTTAATATGAACGGAATATGAAAGTTGGAGCATTCTAGATGTTGCGACCTGGTACTGGCTGGCTTATATGATCACTATATACAGTTTGCAACGATTACTTATCTAAAAAATAAATTCTTGGTCTCTGTTAAGACACTCAAAATATGTCTTGATATCATCAACAGGAACAAAATCTAATTTGGTTTACGTATTTATAAAAATCTTTTTATACAATATTTACACGTTCTCTTACAAATCGATAAAATCAAGCAACTTATATTTTGAAAGAAATCAAATTTGTTTTATTAAAAATCATTCATTAATTGACAAAACATTTGAATTAGTTCAGATATCGCTCACTCCTTTCAAGAACGTCATAAATCAAAAAACTTGATTTTTCAGGAGAACGTTTTTAATGTTTAAAAATATAATACAATGTATTAAAAATAAATATCAAGCCACTTATAGAACTTTTTACTGTGCAACAGATCTTTTTAGGTAAAATTTGAAGGTATTTCTCTATTAGAAAAATATTTAGTGTAGGTATATAAAAAAAATTAAACAATACCTTATCTTCAAAATACAAAAACAACACTTTCTGCCCTGTAGCGAGTAAATATTCAGTTAAAAATATGCAACTTTTGCTGGGATATAGTACATTTTCTGTGCATTCCGAAAACACGAAAAACTGAAAATTTACGATATTTGATTTATGACGTTCTTGAAAGGAGTGAGCGATATATGTATATGTTTGTCGTCAAAACGTGTATTCATAAGATTTCCACACAAAATCATATTGAGGCATTCGAAATGTAGATATTCTAAATAATACTTCTATTTTTATGGATGGTAATAAAAACTAATTTTAAAGTTTTTTGAGGGAATGGCTCCAATACAAAATTACTGATCACATAAAAATGAGGAAAGATAACTTAAATTGACTTGAGGAAAATCGAAGCAACATCTTCTGTACTCTTCCCACCATGAAGAAGTATATGGGCTTTTAAAACCCCAAAAGTATTACTCCATTTTCCAGAATGCTACGTACTAAAGTGGTATACAAAAGTTTGACGGTATTCAATTCCACAAAGTATTTGGAATTATGAATTACAAATACTAACATCTTAGAGTCCGCTTCCATAGTGTATTGGTCAGCACACACAGCTACCGTTCTAGAGGTCCCGGGTTCGATTCCCACATAAATAAAAGTGATTTTTTCACTCTAATAGTTATTTAATATTACCCTGGTCTGGACCTGAAATGGAGGGTTGATCATCTTTCCTTCGCGTGTTAACGATCAAGATAACACTGCGTTTATATGATGCAGTGCCTTTTGCACTGTTGTGGTGCAGATTAGGGTTTGAAGAACATCTTAGAGGCAGAACGAGTGATTTTGGCTATGTGATTATTAAATGTTAGGTGGATATCAAATGGGACTCAGGTCCTTGGTTTTCGAGAAATATTTTAATGCGATATTGATTTGCGAAATTTAGGAGTTGTTCCAGATACTGCAGGTATGACGATCGTTAACGCCCAAGAGACCGAACAGAGCACTTTAGAATAGGAAGAAATTATAATTTTCATAATTCACTACCAGGTTTGCTACTGAATTTTTATTTTCAGTATGGTTATAGACGGGTCTGAAAATGAGCGAGTCAGCGGTATATTATTTTTGTTGAATGCTAAACGACGAGCGCTTGCTTCCGTTTTCCTTAATGAAATATTTATGAGGAAATAAAGGGAGATCAAAAGTGTTTATTTGAGCGTAAATCTCTGTGTTATTATATGTAATATAATGAATAAGCGCGTTACCGGGTTTATTATTATGAATTTACATCTTCCTACCAAATAAAATATATGGAGATGTTAGTTTCAAAAATATTCGACATGTTTTGAGGCAATTTTCACTAACGTGCACTCTTTCAGAGATATTTGCATCCATAATGCAGTGCCTAGAATTTTATATTTGAGTTCGCCTCCGTATTGTAGTGGTCAGCACGTTTGGATACCGTTCTGAATATTCTGGGTTAGATTCTCAAGGGGGTCAAAATAAATGTATGTGATTTTTCACTTTAATATTTATTCAATATTGGAGCCAAACTTTCAAAAATAAATATTAAATATGTATTTAACCTTGAACTGATACGTGAAGTGCATAAAACGAAAAATCTAATACTGCTTCTAAACGATGCAGTTCTCTATGGACTATTGGGTGTGACAAAAGCCAGAAAAAGAAGAATAATTTACTTGTAAAATATGAAAAAATAATAAAAATAAAATATTACAAAACCCGTCAAAATGGTCGAGGAGCGCAATTTGAACTCTTATATTTAACCCAAGATAACGGGACATTCGTAAAATTTACGAAGAATATCCAATCTGTGGGAAGCTACATTGAAATAAATCTAATGATCTAGGGATAAAAATAAACTGTTAAGGGGGTCTTTGAAACCAACCAACATCCTCATATGTTAGATGAATATTTTATTGATGTTTCTTAAACAATTGAATACCGATTATCCTTGGCGCAATAAGAAAAATAAACCGGATAATACATTTTCATGAATATCACCTCAAACAAAAGATTGAAAGTTTCGAATAATTATTATTATCCCATTAAAATTGAATTCCGATATCTAAGATAATCAGATATCAATACTGAAAATATACGTTTTTTAGTCCTTATCCTACCCTTCACCCCCAACCAATGACGCAAAAGATAATGGCGGGTCAAATGGATATAAAGATATCATTAATCTCCCGAAATGATCAGCCCTGCGCTTCAAGTACCAGTCAAGAGGTACTATTAAAAAAGCTTTGACGTGTTGAAATCATATTTTTAAGAAAAACAATTTTTTTTTTTTTGAGTATGTTAATATTTTTTCAAAAATCTAGATTTTCTCCTTTATTTTTGTACGTTCTTAACATCTCAACTAAGATGATTAAGAAGATGGAAGTCTGGGCATTTGCAGGGCTCTTTAATTTCCAGATGTCAAAAATGTAAAAAAAAACTCATAAGCGGAGATAATGCTGATATGTAAATAAGTATTTGGACAGACTCAAAATGTTGTGAATAAAATAACTGGTCAAATTATAAGTAACGTAAAAAAATGACGTTCTCAGGCGGGTCTCAAGTATGTGAATTTAATCCAGAATTCGAACCTTGCATACAAATATAAAGAGTATTTGCTTAATTAAAGTTTTCCCTATTTTAACATAGATAGCCGTTGTGAACTCACAGATAAACGTCATTAGTTTGATCAATACACGTACATCTAGGAGACAAAATTTGACTTATGTGTTTGTCAATTAATCGTAGAATTTTGAACGTTACATGTGTGTAAAGTGATCACCTAACTAAGCATATGACGGTCGTAAACCCTGTTAATTTCTAGACTTCCGTTTTCTTTTTCAACTACGTTGAAATGTCTAAAATATAAAACAAATTTGTTTGGACGTTTTTTGTATGCTTGTAGAAGAAAACACCTTATTTTTATTATAAGATTGTAAAATTAAAATCCGGAGTTGTAATTCTTCGTTGTGTACAGTAGACTTAAAATATAAATATTAATAATCTGGGAGATATATTTTCAGTTAGTTATTTCAGCTTGAGTTCCAGGCTTGAATGACTATAAAAAATGTATAAGATTTTCCGAGTTAAAAGTATTAAAGAAATCTGTCATTGTTTAGGAATACTTTGTGTTACGTGCGAAAGCAGAGAGAGGGGGTTTTAAGGAGTTTTATAATCAAACTGACAATCTTTGTGAAGGATGACAGACTTAGGGAGAGAGCATCAACATTTCTGTGACAAATTCCTGGGAATTCCCTATGAGCTTTGAAACAATGAACGCGAAAACGAAACACTGTAAGGGGAGAAAAAAATATACAAATATTTTGAGTGTGCCCAAATCTTTGGTCACTAATCTAGGTTGGTCCACTTGTTGGTTGGAGTTATTTATATTGATATATCAACACAGATGAAGAATATGTCTTCTAATATGTAAAATAATTTGGTAAGAATCTTTTATATGTTTTATGAAGGTCTTGGCTAGCTAAAAAAAAACTTTTATGTATAATTTCACAATGTTTTATGAATCAAAGAAAATATTGAACAACAATGAAATCGAAGTTGTTGAAATGCTATGTAACAGCAGCTGTTAAGAAAGATTCTGTCCATTATATGAAATGCTTAGTTTTGCACGAGTTTTTTTTTTTTTACAAAAAAGCTGTTTTACAAAAAAACCGCCATGACAGCTCCATTGGTAATTACATATTTATAATAAATAAACACACGCGTATTTAAATGAAACGTTGTATCAAAATTTTAACGTTATCAGTGAATATCTTAATCATTTTTAATTTAGATCAATATTTTTGAGGTTTGGTTGTTCTGACAAAGATACGGGTACGTCTCGAAACCGGTTGACTAAAATATCAGTAAGTGGTTATATGTTTAGATTTTTAACATTAAAAAAGTAAAGGTGACTAACCACAAAGTAAATGCTAATAATATTATGAAAATTAACAATATCAATATTTTTATAATTGTTATGTAAGAGAAAATGGTTGGCCATCTCTACTGTATATTTATAAAGTATAAACTTCATTTCCGTATTTAATATAATGAAATAAAATGATTAATATAATTACTAGTGGAATTGTAGGCTCGAGGGTCTAAATAATTCCAAAATTTTGTAACAGCTAATCAAAAGTAACATTTAATTTAATATTTCGATAACTCGTATTGTTATCGACACTTTGATGGCGAGCATTCATCTGTAGGTATTCATTATCCAAACACCCCATAAAATTAGATCATTGGCATTAATCTAGTTGATAGGATACCCTATTACTCGGAAGCTAATATTGCAAGCATAGACTTGGAGTTATGGCGCAACCGGCTAAGTGAAATTATGCTACCTGTATGTATTGTGTGAAGTAAGTACTGAAACTGAAACTGAATTACCAGGAGCTCAGGACGTTGGAAGGTGTCGGTATCGGAAAGCTGAGAATCGCTTGGTGGAGTATTGTAGCCCGGGTACAAATTGCGACGCAACTAAGCCACGGGATGACTATAAGGGGCATACGCATATCGTCAGCGTGATTTGTAAAGGGTGTTAGCTCAATCCAGGCTTATATTCTAGTAAAGGTGCGTAATATTTTTACGCTCTTTTGGAAAGTAAGCCTGTAGTAAGTAAGGATGGAGTGAGGCACTTTAAGAATTAAAACGACGCTATTCTCAATTTAACGGATTCTCAACTCATAATATTTTATTTTATTTAGTGTTAGATATTACATTACACAGCAAATGGTGAAAACCACGGTGTAAAAATGGGTATCTAAAATTTAAAAATATATGAAAAAATTTAAAAACATAAAAATTAATAAGTTAAAGCAAATAAAAACCAATCAGCGATATCTAAACTGGCAGTATACCCCAATATATGGAAGTGAATAATGGCGTTACCAAAAGAAGAATCATGGTAGACTGAATGCATTCTAAATGCGATCTCTTAGACTAATTTGCTGCTCAGATATAACGATTGTATCGGTAAGATTAACGGGGATACAAATTGCTTAGAAAAAGAAACAAAAATTATTAATACACGATTTGTCTATGTATCTGTATAAAAAGGAGAACTATCTATCTGTTAGTATTTTCTATCTACATATGTATGAGTTTTTTTTTGAATAAGCTTAAATATTCAATAAAATGAAAGAAGGATAAACAAAATACTAAAATACCTGTATACGGGGGCGTCATCTTTATACCACACGACCAGGAGTACAGAGGGTGGAGTAGTATCGGATACCTCGGTGTTACCCGGCGCAATGTCGCACGGCAGTTCTGCGACACCTCCTACCAGAGCTGTGACCCTGATCTCTTCAATGTTGGCTGAAAGTTAAGAATGTTAGCAATTAGTGGAAAATAATAAATATATTTTAAATATATTTTCATATCCTTATTATTAAAAATACTCGTATGTATATCACCACAATGAAGAACAGTAGGACGTGGAATGTTTGTCAAAAACCATAGCCGCAATCACATGGAACTGTGTATTCAAGATTTGCTTTTAACTTAAAATATGATTTACGAAAACATTTATTTTACTTTTTATTTTACTCTGAAAATGGTTCACAAGAGTATTTTAACCGAATTTAACTAGTGACCGAGATTTATGGTTTATGACGTTACGATTGGTAAGACGCTAATAAACAAATAAAATAAATATTTTTAAATGTAAAGATTATTACACACTTTAATTATAATCTTTACATTAATGTTAAATTAATGTCCATAAGATTCTATGTCAGTGAAAAATTTATTTAGATTTTCATGATGGATCTACAATATTTGCAAAGATTTTTTAATATTATTTTAATACAATATAAAGTTTATATAAATATTCTCATGAGTTTTCTACAAAACTCATTTTGGAATAATTTTAAAATGATCACGTTTAAACGCATATTCCTACCTTCATACATATTTAAAAACACACATGCATACAGATATATTCATAATTTATAATGTGAAATGAAATTAAAATGTATAAATATCATTAAACATTAAAATATCATATCAACAGACAATGAAATAAGTATTACAATAATATAAATGCTTCCCCTGTTGCGAAATTCCACAATTTTTTTTTTTTAATTTTAATGACCGATATTTATCAAGTTAAGATAAGGTTTGCAAACGTAGTAGATAAAACTGGGCAGTCTATATTATCCTTGAATTCAATTATTCAAAAAACGTACAAGTAATTAAAAAAACGGAGAGAACCCATAAATTTAGTACCCAAACTAAAAAAAACTAATTATAAATACAATATCCCGCAAAACCTTAAGTAACCGAATCCTTACTATTACATTATCGGAAAGATTAATTGAAACAAAACGTTTTTTGTTGGATTTTCGTAAAAAGTTTTTTAAATTTTTTTGTTTATTAGTTATATCACAAATAAATATTTGATATGATGTCATTTTGGCTCAATCAAAGATTTTACTTATCTTGGCATCTATTATATAAGGTTTTGGCACTTGTATGCCATTTTTTCGTCTCGAAACCATACCTGAATTATGACCAAAATGAGCTTTTCCACCGTAGTGCAATAAATTTTAGAGAGCCGATGTTTACAAATTGCTGATAGATTTTCAATTAAGTTTATGTCTGGCAAAATTCTTGACCAATCCAACACAGTTCATTGTTTTTGTGTAAAAAAAATCATATTTTTTTTGGATTTGTGGCAGGGGATTAAATCCTGCTGAAATATTCCATTACCATTTGACCTTGGTTTTTATATCTCTAGTAGTATCTTTTCCAGTAGAATTGGGTGATATTTCTCGCTATGTATCATCTCAGTCACTGAATGAGGCAGCCCTGGTCCATAATACGAGGAACACCCCCAAAACATTTTTTTAGGGTGTTGAAAATACGAAAAAAAAGTTTTGTTTCAATTAATCTGTTCGATACTGTATATTATTAAAACTATCCAAATATTATGTAATATTCTAGAATGTACAAAGTAACTTAAATACTTCTATATCCCTACATTGTGTAACTGTATATTCCCCCAAGTATAAAGTATGATAATATTTCATTTAGTTTAACACCAAAAGTTCCAGTTAAGAATTATCCCAAGGAAATTATATAACAGTTCAAACTAAACACAAGTTCGTGCTCGAGGCCAGATAGACGGTTTTATAAAATTAATTTAATTTTATTGCCGAAATTTTAAATATTCAAAACTATTATCCGATACCTAATAGAATTAACACGAAACCATAGTTGAGCGAGCATGCAAGTCACTCAAAATCAAGGGAAGTTTGTGTGTTATAGGAGTATGCACAATAGAATATTCTTGAAAAGAATTTGATGATAACGGTTAAATGTTGAAATATGAACCGAGTTCAAATAAGGATAAACTTTTCAAAATAGAACAAGGTTTAACACATAAAAAAAAGATTACATATAATTTCCATACAAATGCTTGCATGATCTAGCAAATATGAGGGTAAATAAAAATTTAAATATTCGTTTGTAAAAAAATCTTAAAACTCCTAAAGTTATTCACTGATTGCTTTGAAATTTCGACACATCGTTGCATTCAAATACACGAATAATATATTATACTTTTTAAAATAAATAAATGCGAAAGTCTTAGTTTGTTTAAAATTTCAAACCTTCATAAGTTATTCACCGAATGCTTTGAAATTTTGACACATCGTTGCATTCGAATATGCGCATGGTTTTATAAAATTTTAAACAGTTTTTTTATTATTTATTTATACCGAGATAGCAGCGCCAGCTATTGAACAGCAACATACACAATATTAAACATTGTCATGGCGGACGCGCATTCCTTGACATCTGCAGTCATTAAGCGTTTTTAATGTTTTTTATTGCATTGTTGTTTCATAGATTTTCAATAATTTCACATCATATTCACAACTTATAATCATTTTACAATAAAAATATACATTTTGAAATATGTGTTATCATTTCCATTTAACCCGACTGAGTCACAACTAAGCCTAGCCGGGCTAGTACATAATATAAACGATTAAATTATGTAGCTCAAGTTTCATTACGCCAGCTAAACGAGCATACTCGCACTTATCTTGAAAATTTATTCGGCGATTTATGGCAGAAAATTAATATAAATAATTTTTAACCTTACTAAAGCCTTAAGACGCTGTTTGCTCCATTAGTATTTTGTAAAATCTTCTAGCAGGATTTAAATTAGCTTTGCATAATTGATGAGAAGGTTCGTACATAATCAAAAGCAAATCTCAGAACTAAGATCGGTTACAGGAATATTTAATGAAATCATGTTTAATTTGATTCTAGAACATTTTATTCATTTTAAGCATAACAGGCAAGAGTCTTCGAGATAGATTGAGAAATGCCAAGATCAGGGAAATATGCGAGATCTAAGATGTCGTTAGGTGGGGAAGGCAACGAAGAAGACAATGGTATGCGCATGTGAGGAGAATGGAACCATCCAGACTCCCCCACATCGCATTGTACGGCCAACCCCATGGTAGACGACTCCCGGGCAGACCACCAAAGAGATGGGCCGATAGCTGGGAATCGACGTCGCAGGAGGCTAATCCCTCTTAAAAACAGGCCGTAAGGCCTATAATAATAATAAGAAGAAGAAGAAGACATTTTAAATGCTGTTATTTTTGAAAAAAATAATAATTAAAGTGTCTCAATGTAACACGAAACATTCATCGTTTATATACAAAAGAAGATGAAAGTCTGAGCATTCCAGGTCTTACGAATTGGCATTTGGCTGGATTAAGTGTCACATTATACACTTGTGAAAAGTTCACTATTATTCCTATTATCGACTAACCGTACTGCATTAATTTTTGAAAGTTATTTATATATGTGATCCTGGTGAGTTCCTTTTACGTGGTAGTTCTTATTTCATACATTTGGAAGTATGGCTGATTGTGACGCTATTTAGAAATTACCGCATATATTTTACTTCAATCGAATATACACATGTAATAATGAAATATCATTCGTGGAGTGAATAATCCAGTTATTAAATTAATTGATTCGGCAGTCACTTTGTGGTATTATCTATCCATTCTACATTTTAATTTAAATTGGTAAATACCACTTTCTCATAAAACCTATTGTGACACTTGTTTCAATGGATTCCATATCATTTTCAAATACCGTAGAACGGGGCTACTTGAACATTGATGTGTTACTTGAGCCCAGTACAATTTTTTTTATTTAAATCTGTATTTGGTTTACAATAATGAACGTATAAGTGTCACCTGTCAGAGAAACAATGAATCATGTCGATACGTTCATTATTGTAGACCAAATACAGATCTATTTTTTTTGTACTGGGCTCAAGTAACACATCAAAGTTCAAGTAGCCCCGTTCTACGGTACCTTATTATCAAATTTGAGGTTTGAATATGATCCGAAATGCATCAAAATACGTCTCACAATAAATGTAGTGGAATTTACCAAGTGAAATTAAAATTAAAAATAAATTATCCAGTGTCTGATATTATTAAAAATACATTTTTTCTATCGTTTTTTTAATATTTTTTTATATCTCTTTTTCATTTCCTTACTCCGTTTTGTACTAGCCAGCATTCATTACGTCATTATCGAAAACTCTAATTTCTGGGAATTTTAAAACATCCCCTCAGAAAGATGTGTAACTCAGATAACAGGGCATTTTAACTCAGTAAACATTTCCGACGTAGCCTCATTTAGATTGGGGTTGGATAAAAAAAACTTCAAGAGTTATCGGAGAGCGAGGTGATTTTGTTCTAAACTTAGATAAGAAGTTGGCTTTCAGTTATGTGGAAGAAAGGGCGAAGAAAGGGCAATATGGTTCAAGGGGCGTTTTTCATATACGAGCATTTGAGATAGTTGGGAAAGCAATTTTAGTTGGGATGTAGATGTTTTTTTCGCCAGATGCCGTTTTCGCCAACTGTTTGCGATGAATGAGTATTGAGAGTTCTAGTTGAATAAAGGAACATTTGATTGATTGAATCTCAGCCGAGAGACCGTGGAGTTGAGTTTGACATAAAATCGTTAAAATGATGATCATAGAGTAAAAATAGTATTGCTTGCCGACAATACAAATTTCGTCAAAGGCATTCAAATTCTACACAATGCCTCATCGACACTGTTTTGACAACCGCGAATCTAGAAAAAATATTATTTCAAGAGAGTGATTTTTTATTATTATTTATATATCATATTGAGAGGGTGTCAAATTTTGATACACTTTGAGTGTGTCTTAACCTATGTGTACCTTAAAAAATCTATTTAAAAGTTTTAAAATTGCTAGACAGCTCAAATGTTTGTATTTGAAAAAAAGTAGTGTTTCTATCACTTGAAGTTCATATATACAATTTCGAAAATATGGTTTTCAATATTAGGTAAACTAGTAAATGTTGTACAAGAGCTTAACAGCCAATGACAGGTCGTAAGCCCTGTAAATAATCTGACTTCGATTTTGTCATGTCAATACAATTTCCTTACACGGAGACGTTGAGATACAATAAAAATATTTTTATTTCATTTTATAATTAAAAGGCGTTTTAAAATTTGATATGGCTAGAAAATTTGTTTGTTTTTTTTTCTTCAAGGAAAATGTAAATGAAGATTTTTACCTATGTTACATAGGCTGATTACCAGCTTATGACAGGTCGTAAGCCCAGTAAATACCCAGACTTCCATATTCTTTTTCCTCTATGTCGAGATACCAGAATGTAAAAAATACTAAGTGGAAAAATTCAGATATGTGAACAAGTATTTGAACACATCCAAAAATGTTTACAATATGACATATTGACTAAACTGTAATAAATTGAAAAAAAAGGCAAATGAAATAAGATCAGGTAAGGTGATGAAAGGAAGAGGTAGAGAAAAAGGAGGAAGAATGATACGATGTTATAGGGTTCTAATGATAGAAAGTAAGGTTTCAGACCTTTCTTCAAAGTAATTTATATAGATTGTGGGTTTTTTGAGAAAAGAAATGCATTTATTTTCCAATCTCAAGTTTACCCGAGGTACATTTTTTCGTTAAAGTTGAATCGTATGCTCACGACAGTTCCCCACAAAGTAGATTATCCACCATAAGTTGAACGAATCGATTGAAGTTTGTGTTACGGATTCCGTTTAATAAAGCGCCCATTATAAACTTTGATTAGTTTCTTGGTTGCCAAGATACCTCAGTCACTTCATTACTCGAACCTTTGATATTATAAAATATCCACAGTGTGAAATTTAATCTCTTCGTAGTGAGAATATCCGAGGTATAAATATGTTCTTCGACAGGGAATTAAGTTCTTCCCCAAGGAACGCCGTGCCCGTAAAAATATAATATATCCCGCGTAATTAAATGACGCTTTTACGAAAAATGTCGACGATTAATTTCTCTGTTTAAACTGAGCTATTTAACGCACCTTACTAACTCTCGTTCGCTAGAAAAATACGGAAAAGTGTTCATTTAAAGATATTCTCTTGAAACGAAGTGCCTAATTAATTTTTGCTTTTTTCCAACATTTCAGATGTCTGCGTCCGACGTAAAAACAAATCGAGTTTAATGTTTAATTATGCTTGATTTAAAGAAGTTTCGAGATAACTCGAAAGAATATCCATCGAGATTTTACTAAATGGATAAGTGTTTTAAAGAAGATCTGGTACATAAAATCACTCTCGAGATATTTTAATCAGGTTTACATAATTGAGTGATTTGATTAAAGAAACATGTTCATTTTAAACGATTTGGCTAGTTAATAAGTGCTAAAAGGCATTACGCAGGCTTGATTCGTGAAGTGTCCAACTCCATTTGGACTAATTTTACAGTACTTAGATACAAAAGAGTACAGTACAAATTCATTACTTCTGGGCATTCGTTCCTAACGTCTTTGGCGTTTTTAAACTAAGAATAAAATAAATAAATATTTCAAGATTTTTATTAACATCTCATCAAATATGAAGAAAAATATGAAAGTCTGGGTTTTGAGGTGTTTTCTAGTATGTGGAAATTTGGAAAGATTTTTATATACATTTTATAAAGATCTGTGCTCATAAAAATAAATTAACTGAACTTTACCACAAACTGTGTCGAAAATGCAGCATGTGTAAAAGGTTTCAATTAAAGCATAAATAGAACTCCTGAAATATGAAAGTGCTGGTGTCAATCATGAATATAATGGTAAATGTTACACGTGTATAAAGTGGTCGCTGAAACCATCCAATGATATCTCGTAAACCCTGTAAATACCCATCTTTAGTGCCTCCTGTATTTCTTGACAGCTTGCGTGCCGGTCTTGCTCCACCAATTGCAAGATTTCATCGAGTATTCAGTGACTGGCCAACCAGAGCGAGATGCATCTTTGACATCGAAATTTCCTGAACGGGATCGAGCAAATAACTTCAGGGTCCTTCGTTCACTCAAAGCATTCTCACCGTACACTTCACAAAATTTTCAGCAAGTTTTTACCTCTTTTATAGTAAAAAAGCATCACATGGCGTATTTCTTCAGATATTTTACTCATTTTCAAATCAATATTACTTTTTACACGAGCAAAAAATTAGAAAACTATTTTATCAAAAAATGAAGGATTAAATGTCACTTTTAAAGCACATGTTCATTTGAAACAATCAGGTGAGTGTTACCTGTTGTGGCAAAAAACCGCGAAGAGTTTTTATATGACCTTTTATTATCCGCCTCCGTGGTGTAATGGTCAACGTGTTTAGCTACCGTGCTGGAGGTCCCAAGTTCGATTACCAAGAATGTAAGAATAAATGTTAGTGATTTTTCAGTATAATATTTATTTAATATTACCATGGACTGGTACCTGAAGAGGAGGGCTGATCACCTTTCCTTCATGTGTAAACGATCAAGATAACTCTGCGTTTATATGACGCAGTGCCTTATGCACCACCGGATAAGGTTTTTTTTTATTATTATTATATTAAGAGTTTTTACTCTCGTATGGAATAAGGGTGTGCAGTTGGAGTTGGACACTTCACGGATCAAGCCGACGAACAGAATGTTTGTAGATTGAGTGGAAATGAATGAGGCTGATTACATTAAGTTTTAAGTAAGCGCAGAGGGAGATCGGGATACAGGGTGATCGCAGTGGGGCCATGTATTAACGTAAAAGCGAAGAACGAATAGGTACTCCGTCATCGACTTAATTGAGGCGGCCTTATCTTCCCGATCCCCGGGCGCTTTATTGCGCGTGGCGTGCTATACATAGGAACGAGCTTTCTCTCTTAATCATTGGAAAAAATTATTAATTGAAACGCCACGAAACTTTTCTGAACAACATTTTAAGTGTGTCCAAATACTTGTTCACAAAGCTGGATTATCTCAAATTAAAGAAGCTATTTTTCATATTTTTTTGAGATATTAACATAAATGAAGAAGAATATGGAAGTCTGGGTATTTGCGGGGCTTAGGATCTTCATGGGCAGGTATAAGTGATGACTTTACACAGGTGTAACATTAACCAATTCTACCCATGATTGACAACCACATTATTCAAATTCTTGGAAGTTCCATATATATGATCCAATTTTGACCAACATGACAAAAATAACTAGAATTTTCACTAGTGAAATCTATTGGCGAGACGAAGAAGGTTTTCTATTGAGCAGAAACTTTTATATTAGTATTTAAGGTCCGAATCCTGGATTATAATCACATACCTGAGAAACGCCAGAAAATATCCTTCTCATTATATTATTTTAGCCTATAATTTGACCAGATAATTTATCAACAACATTTTGAGTGTGTCCAAATACTTGTTCACAAAACTGGATTATCTCCAACTATAGGATACAATATGTAATTAGAATTAATAAATCTTTTATTTTACGTTTATTTTTTCTAATTTTCATAATATTTTTTCGTTAACGAAAAAATATTATAAATTAGAAGTAACGGAATAAATGTAATCTGGTATGAAGCAGTATTATTAGTGATACAAAATAAGTGTTGCCACCCCAAAAAAAAAAAAACGGTAATAATAATCAATAATATAATACATTACATTTGGGCCCATATGGACCCCGTGGGCTTTGGAGGGGTTTCCATGACCTGGGCAGTTTATAATGAATAAATGTGGATTATCTCCTATAATTTGAGATAATCCAGATTTGTGACCAAGTATTTGGACGCACTCAAAATGTTGTAAGCGTGTTATACATAGGAATGGGTTTTCTCTCTTAATCATTGGAAAAGGAGATGTTTAATTGAAACGGCACAAGACTTTTCTGCCTGAAAGATTGCCGGCTGTACATCAAACAAACAATCGTGACTTGCCTCCGAACGGCCGATAATTGAGGCTGGAGAATACGGATTTGCGCTCTGAATGGGCGGCGTAAGCGCTGTTTATGCCAGCCGGGCTACTGATGAGCCAACTCATCTTATTTATTTTCCTTTTCTATACTCGTATAAGTCCGGGTTCTAAAGAGAAACGGCTAAGCCGAAATGACTCGTTGGAATGGATTTCTGCTTTGGAGAGTTTTCTTTCACGACTATTCCTGCGGCGAAATGTTCTACGGAACAATACGGTTAAATAAAACTTACATTCGACCATGAGTATCTTTTATGAAGACGTTAGCTACTAGAAATATTAAGCTCGCGAGATACTTAACCACTGATGTGGTCAACCTCTCGAAAAAAGTGGGTCAAAATAAGCCAACCTTTTTTTCAGTATCACCATTAAAAATATCATATTTTGAAATATAATAAATCAGTATAAAACATAAATTAACAATTATTTCAAAAAAATTAAACACTTGAAAATACCACTTAAAGAGCTTAATTTATATATACGACTAGTTTCGAAAATTTACAGATGTTTTCATCTTCTGGTGAAAAAAAAACTTAAAAGTTTTCGAAACTAGTCGTATAAGTATATGAATGAAACTCATTAAGTGGTATATTCAAGTATTTAATTATTTTTAAATAATCAACATGTCATTCCACAAAGTTAATGCCGAATCAATAAATAAAATATATATAAACAATATTAGGAAAGAAGGAAAGAAAAAAAAGGAAGAAAGGATATATCTAGACTAGTGGGGGAATGACCCAGGTTGGGTTCGGGCAAATCACTATAAAATGTTTCGTTTATGATGTGCCCGAACTGGATCCGGGCAAATCACTGTGTCAGCAAAATACTTATGTGAATTGTATTCGGGCAAATCATACAAGGGGTTAAAGGAAGCGAACCTTAGATGCAACAATTTACAAATTTAACATATTTTTTTTTCCAATACATTCATACATTCTTATTAAATTTATTTAAGTATTTAAGGTTTTGCATTTAATTACTCACAGAAGGATGTAATTGACCCATAATTATGTTTTGAATGTAACTGTTGTATTTTTTCCATTTTTTTACTGGCCGTTGTTTTCTTGAATGACTGAAGAAAGAAAAGTAAAATAAATTTATGAGGCGAATGTAATAGAAGCAGAAGACGAACGAAGAAAACTTGACATGATCAAGTATTTCAAATACTTGAGAGTCGAACAAAATAGTCGGCGGTTGTATATAAGGAGATGCATGACGTGAATGAGGCAAAGGCTATTTGCAAATACAGATTGGCGTGGCGCTCTATTATCTCTGCTTACTCATGCGGGAAGTGGCGTGATGGTTTGTTAATTAATACATTACTGAAATAGCATGATGATTTTAATATAAAATTATAACAATTGCGCTAGACAACTTGGTATTATTTAAGCCTTTAATTTTTAAAATGTTTGAAACGAAAACATAAATACACAAGCCTTTTTTTAAAGTACGAAAACTACTCTGAAAACGCAAACGGTGAAATGCCTTGTTTAATTTAATGACTTGTTCCGCCTGCCTAATATTTTAACATTTGCATATGTTACTATCTACCTATGTAGATTACACAATTATGGGTTTAAAACGCCTATTCCATGTCCAAAATTTATGCAGGGGAAAGATGTTATTGGAAGGACACGTTTATCGGAAAGTGGGTACAAAACGACCCGCCAATGAATGAGATCTATACATACATTAAAATTTATGTGGGTTTTTATTAGCTTTAAAAATCTTCCCGTATTTCAAACGTGGTAACTACGTAATTTAGATTACTTAATTTAATTCTAAAAGAATATTTCTAAAACTCTCCTTATCATTCATCGTTTGCATTGTATTATACCATCTAAAAACATCACTTTATGACTACCGGTATTGGAAAAACCATTCCATCATCAGATCAACTGTAGACTCGGTAGTACTCAACTGCAAACTGTAGAAACCGGTAGTTATGAAGTAGTGTTTTTTTGGTATTATATAAAGTGAACAATGAGTTATAAACAGAGTGTTATATTGCCATATTAAAAATTTAATAATGCTCTTAATATTTAAAAGACAAACTAACTATCACACCATTTCACCGCAGGGGAAGGCAGAGAGACTAGATCGCCACACCAATCTGTTTATGCATATAATCTTCGCTTCTTTTAAATTCATGCATCTCCTCATATATGCCCGCCGGTTATTCCTTTCAAGTATAATATTTGAAATACTTGATAATGCCAAATTTTCCACGGTTCTCATTTAATAGACATTCCTATACTATCTCTTTCTTAATTTATCGATAATACGAGCGTATTTTTATTTACATTTGTGACAGGTAAAAGTATGCATTTTATCACAATAGCACGGCTGTCCAAACTCAAAACACAGAAAGACACATTTTTTTGTAGTATGTTTTTCTTTTGCAGTTTTGGACTGAGTAGATTCTACTTAGTCCAAAAATGCAAAATAAACGCACTACAAAAAATGTCCCTTACTGTGTTTTAAGTTTGGACAGCCGAGCAGCGCCATGAGTTAAACGTAACAGAAACATAAGCAATAGTAACCATTATTCATAGCATACTACTTGACAGCTGCTGTCACTAAGAATTTTCAATATTTTATATTAAACCAGACTTTGACCAGAGTCACAAATATAAACTAGAAGTAGATTGATCATACAGTTATCTTCATTATATAGATGATGCGCTTGTAAGAGATGCCCATGGTTAAGTTTCCAAACGGAAATTGACGATTGAACTATAAAGTTTTAGTAACTTTAAAATCAATATTTGTTTAAAAAAATATATATTGATTTCAACTTTATAAAGAAATCCGATTTCGAAATCGTGTCGGGTTGTAGTCCCGTGGTTAGAATCGCAGACTATCGAGTCAGAGTTTCAGGGTTCGAACCCCAATTTGATACCTGTTTTAATAATGAACCGCATAGGCTCACAGAAAAAAGTATAACATTGTATTATTTTTGGAAATATTAAAAACACAAATATTTATATTTAAAATAATAACAAAAATAATTTGAAAAATCATACTCAGTTACAGCATAATATTGTTTAATTATGGAGATTCATTATAAAATTAATCACAGTCCAGTTTAATGAATGCCTCGTATTATAAAATTATTCAAAGCATCGTTCATTTATTCAATAAGAAGAGATTTGATTGGACGCGATGAAGAAAGTGTGAATTTCCAAGTGAAATATTTTGATATAAATTTCTGATATACAGGATGCTCGTTAAATATAGAAGCATCTAAGAAAACCCCAACGATACAGCTAATGCTTTCAAATAAGGAGGCTATAACTAATGAAAACAAATTTAAATATAAAAAGACACAAGTAAAGGACTGCAATTTGAGATTATTAATGTAAACATGACTAGTTGATGAAAATAACAGATTTTCTCATCAACTAGTCATGTTAAACACACGTGTAACATTCACCAATTCAATCCATGATTGACAACCACACTACTCAAAATCTTGGAATTTCTAGATATATTAATCAAACTAGAAACATATTGTTTGAATTCACTTGAATCTCACTAGCGACATCTATGGCGGGATGAGAGAAGCTTTTTATTAAGCAGAAATTTTATGACGTGAGGTCCGAATCCTGGATTATATTCACATACTCGAGAAATGCCAGAAAATATCAATTTTTTTTTAGCTTATGATTTGACAGGTTAATTTATTTACAACATTTTGAGTATGTCCAAATACTTGTTCACAAATGTTAATTATCTCCAATTAAAGGAATTTATTCATATAATTTTTTTGAGATCTCATCAAAGATGAAGAAGAATATGGAAATCTGAGCATTTACGGAGCTGACGACCGTCAAAGGCTGGTTTAAGTGATCACTTTACACACGTGTAACATTCACCAATTCTACCCATTATTGACAACCAAACTACTCAAATTTTTGGAAGTTCTATAAATATGAACCGATTTCGAAACGTTGTTCTTGAATCACTAGAACTTTACTACTAGAGATATTTCTCCATTAAACGAGTGATATATTATATATCCATTAAGTAAATATAGAGTTTTAGTAATAAATAAGTATAAGTTTATAGGATTAAATTCGTAAATCTAGATTATTATTTACAATTAAGAGTTATTTTTATTTTAATTTTTTTGACATATCAAGATAGATTGACGAAGAATATGGAAGTCTGGGCATGTACGGGGCTTACAACTTTTTTCAATTAAGTTTTTTTTTTAGTACCCCAAAAGTCAAATCTTTTCCGGTCACCCTGTATTAACCCTGGATAGCCAGATGCCCTTTTCGATATTATTAGGTTATTGACGGGGAGAGACTTTGACACGCTGACGGAATAAACCGAACTTTGAAATTGAAAACTTTTTTTTCTCTATTTTCTTAAGCCGAAATACCGTGCAAGGGCGAATCCATATCTCCTAGTTTTTTTCCGGAAGTATTGGCTTTGGCTGTTATCGGCCAGAGCAGAAGTAGTATTATGATAAAGTTTCATAATATTCATGGCGTGAAGTTTAATGTAAGTTGCGCTGGGAAAAAATCCGATCGCAAAAAGCCCCACGCCATCTTGGATGCTCAGTTCTATGAGGGGAAATCAGAAAAGTTATCAAGTCGTACCGGAAATACAACTTTTATTTTTCGATCCTTGCCAAAGACAGATGTCAGATGTTTTTCATATAAGTTATATTAATAATTATAAATAATATATTAGGTTGCGAAGCATGTAAAAAAATATATCTTTAGGGTTGGCATTAAGACCGAAATTACCCTTAAAAAAATTCTAAAAAATATGTATTTTATACATATTTTATCATAACGCGATTTAGCGGCTTTACGCTAAAAGTAACCACTATGCCACTTCTCCGCAAGGGTAGGCAGATAGAATATAACGCCACACAATTGACCAGTATGCAACAATAATAACATATAAGATAAGCTGACTTTATTTAGGTGGGGTGACCAACTTTATCATGATTTTTTTATTTACCCATTATATGATCGATGCAAGATTCACTGTCTTTGTCTTTTCATGTTGTTTTATTAAAAGCTGATTTAAATTAGCTATGTATATTCACGTCCGTAGTGTAGCTGTCAGCGCGTTTGGCTACCATGCTGAGGAGGTGCCGGGTTTGATTCCCAGGGGGGTCAAAATAAATATGGGTCAGTTTCACTGGCATATTTATGTATTTAATGTCACCTAGACTGGTACAACAAGTGCAGGGCTGATCACCTTGCCTTCGTGCAATTAACGATCAAGATAAAACTGCGTCGCTACGATGCAGTGCCCTATGCACCATTGGGTGAGGATAAGGATGAGAAGAAGAATATATCATACTCACGTTAGTGAGTTACACCACGTCACTTCTCTACAAGGGTAGGCAGAGAGAATAGAACGCCACACCACTCAGTCTTTGGAATCATTTTTTGACTCTTATCGATATACGAAAAGTGTGTTGAGATGGTTTAGGAATGTAAATAGAATGAGTGAAGAAAGAAATATTGGTGTGGCATTTTATTCTCTCAGCCTGCTCCTGCGGAAAGCGGCGTGATAGTTAGTTGATTTATTGTATTTCGAAATATATTTGTAAATGTTACAAGTTTTTTTTTATTTAAAAAAAGCGTTTTAGCTTGATTTGGAATTGAGCCCCACATATTTATAACGAATGCACGGCCAAGGGAGTGGCCCCACACACCGTAGCGGTAATGTGAAGCGATGAGTGGGCCTATTATGGTGGACATGCGCGCCGCTTATATAATTATCTAGTGTAATTATATGATATATACGTATTATTACGCAACACGCACCTGCCCATTTACGCACGCTTTCCACATACGCGAGCCATTTGTGAAAATAATTTCATGTATGTAATATTGATAAACGATAAATCCTCCCGGAAATGTTTCACATCAAGGTATAATAAAATTAAATTCGCCTTACCACCTATTAATCGGAATATCATTTTGTAATGCTCTAATTCTTTGTTTCGTATTTGAATTAATAAACGGGTGGTTCAGAGTTAAATCATCGCAAATCCACAATTCAAGAATTTCGACTTTTTGGTGCTTATTTATGTAAATTATTATCACAGTTTAAGTGGAATTTTCTTAGTTGTTGTATAAAAATTAACTCCACACAACGCTGTTTACATATTTTTGGCAAATGTATAGCAAAACTAATGTGTTTTTGAAAGTTTGACCAATTTGGAGACTCATATTTTACAGACAAAGGTTAACTATAATAAATAAGTTAATTTCCATTCATTTACTCGGCATTCACTTTGCAGTAATATCTATCCATTATGAATTTAAATTATACTTTAGAAGTACCTTATAATACGGTGTTTGAAAATGATGCGAAATGCATCGAAACAAGTGTCACAATAGATTTTGAAAAATGGTAATATTTACCAAGTAACTCTTTAATAAAAAAAAATTCATTTGGCAAAAATACTTTCAGTAGACCTATATGTAAACATATTAATTATTCATGGTAGTTAATGTGGTAAAAGTCAGCAATATCATCATGATCTAGGAATTATTGAAAAAATATAAAATAATTTTTTCTTATTTTTTTCAATTTCTATTTTTACTAAAAGGACCGGATTGATATTCAATGCAAGGATATGAAATATTGAACTTATTTTAATTTAATTTTGTATGTATGTATGTGTATGAATAAATTACCTCCATCTGAAAATTCAGTTTTTTTTTCGCATATAAATTCATCCAGTGAGTTTAATAAGGTTCCATCAATACCCATAAAAGATGTATTCATAGAAAGCTTTTGAACTTACAAAACGAATTTCCAATGTCTTTTATAAATTACGTTTTCTGCGAAAATATTTTTAAGGCGGTCCCTATCGAGTCTCGTTGAACCATCGAGGTATCAAGAAAAGGGAAAAATCGCTGTAATGGCCTAAAGAAAAAAATATAAAATTGTTTATATTAAGGAAAAATTATATTGGTTACATGATATATTATCTTACTAATATTTTATAAGGTAGGCAATACGATGATTTATTTCCCATATTCTGAAATTTTTTTCTTTATTTTTTAATTTCCCTTGATTATAAATAAACCTAATGACTAGACTAGTCTTGAGATGAAGGGGATTTTTGTTGAATGTATAATTTTTAAATAATCTATAAATTTAAATAAATAATTAAAATAAGGTATTTACTGCACAATATCTGTGGTAAACTTGAAGGTTAAATTTTATTAAAATATCTTAATGGTTTATTTATGCCATTTCATAAGTATTGTGAGACTTACTTAGTGAAGTGATAAGTGCGTTAGGCTATCATGCTGAAGGTCCCGGGTTCAATTTCCAGGAGAGTCAAAATAAATATAAAGTGATTTTTCAATACAATAATTATTATATATCACATTGCACTGGACCTGAGGCGTAGGATTGATCACCTTGCCTTCAAGGTACAAACGATCAATGTAACACTGCGTCGGTATGATACATTGTTATTTTATTATTCTACTTTGTGTATTTGCCTCTTAGTTTTCTTGTGTATGACTTTAAGCATTGATGTAAAAAATATATATAAATAAATTTTATTTGTAATTATTTAACTCCTCACATAAAATTCAAGTTTTGAACTGACATTTCTTGGTGGAACTCCAATTTATTTAATAAAATAACAACTTTTTAGTTTTCACGTATATTTATAGGATACATATAAATGTGAAAAAAACTACAAAGTCGTTATCTTATAATGCCCTCAAATGAGCAAAAATAAGAAAATGTAATTTTATACTTAAAAAGCAAACAATGCATAATATCTCTTAACGTAAATAGTTATCTGATTTAAGTAACTGCTAAATCTATTGATCGTAGTATGTATTGCATATTAATTAATTATCAATAATTAGAGAGTGTATTTTGGGGCTTCCGAGTCGGAATTTACGGGCTGCTCACCTGGCGTGATGACGCCCTGGGGACGGCTTATTATTGGTCTATTTCCAACTATTGTGCCCGCAAGGACCTTAAATTAACATTAAACCACACTTGATACCCAAATTGGAAGGAATCGTGATCGGTTATATATTCGAATAAGCTGTTTCAGTATAAAATATGACCCCCTTGCCATTCATTACTTACTTATTTAAATGGTTTTGTGTCGAAATGTTTTAATGAGATGATTTTAAAATATTGAATAGCCTACTCGCCATGTTCGTAAAGTGAGTGTGTGTCATGAAATTTTGTGAAGTCTGGACATTTACAGGTTGTAAGCTCTGATAATACCCGGATTTTTATAATCTTCTTCATCTACGTTAAAACCTCAAAATGTGGAAAAACTCAGATGATTTATGATTTAAAAATACCCAGAATGTTGTGTAATGGTCCATAGTTTTGTGAAATTTGAATTATATTGGTGAAATTACATATTTTTACGGTGTATAGCGATTGAACTATATGGTGTAAATAATAGGGCCATCCTTCAAATTCCAATAATTCCCAAGAATATTCATTTACACTACTAATGGGTCGATAGTGTCAATCCAGATTTTTGGGACCTAACACTATCGCGAAACTTAAATATTTCGTCAACTTTAAATACATTTTTGTAAGGAATTTAACTGTCTTGACTGATTGATACCTGAAGCCGAGAGCTGATCACCTTTCCTTCATGTGTTAACGATCAAGACAACACTACGTTTACACGATGCTATGTCTTATGCATCATTAGGGTGTGGATAAGGGTTTGAAGAAGAAGAAGAAAGAAGAAAAAATGTTGCGGTCAAAAATTTTGATTAAAAAATGCATGTGTTCATTTTAAACCAGCATTGGGATAGTCGGTTGCAGTAAATTTTGATATTGTAATACCATAAATATTTAAGATTATTCTCGCGTACAAAAGAATCTTGTTCCCAAATATTTAATATGCTGGATATATGGTATATACTCAAGAATATATCATGTCAACCTATCAATAAACCATCCCATGTTGACAGTTCCGGGAAACGTTGCAAAAGTGAGTATTTTACACACTGTTGCTTTATCGTACAACGTGACGAGTGTATTAAGCACAATTTCCCTCTTCTTTTTACTTAAAAATATACCTTCGACATGTGGTTTTCAGAAAATTTAAGTGAAAAATTATGGCATCAACTTTTAATCTTATAAAAAAGACTTCAATTTTAATTATCAACTTAAAAAGTAATAAAACCCACTTCGCAAACGAAGTCACATCCTCGGAGGACCTCTACTGGACTCCGAGAAGGTGAAGCTCCTACCACCAAGACAGGTCGTGAGTTACATGACTCACGTAGGTCTTGGGGGTGAGCTGTGATATAGAGAGAGGTCACAATAGACCTAATATGATCGCAGTGACATAAGGGATGTAAGATCCCTTGATCTAAAAAAATTTAAATAAAAATAAAATAAAACCCAAATTTCATTTTAAACAGCAATATTTTTGACACTATAATATGAATTTCATTAACAAAATATAAATGAAAAATGCTAACATCAAAGATTGATTTTCAAATATTTATATCTAAGATTTTAAGAAATTAATACAACACAAACTTTGTTTTTACTAGCCTTATTTTTGATACATTTTTTCAACCGGTTTCGACTTAAAAATTTTCAGGATTGGGTAGGTACTTGTTGAAACCGGATGAAAACAAAGTACCCAAAAATTGCTTAGTTACGATGTTTGTGTTCTTTACACTAGTAATTTTAATTAATTTTTATATTGTTTTTATTTTGTTCAATTTAAAATATAAATCACTGCACAAATTTTGTCTATTTCAATAAGATGATTTTTGCTATTTTTAGAAAAAAAAATCAGATACTAAAAAGTTGATTTCATCAAGATAAAATTGAAATGGAAACTCCGAGATCGAAGTTCAGAGGAGAGATTACGTTATATTAGAGAAGTTAGCCGCATAAAGGTAGTTATGTAAATATTCATAATCACTTTATGATGATAATTAGGAAATTTCAGTAAGACGATTATTGCTATTTTTAGAACAAACATCAGATAGTAAAAAGTTGATTTCATCAAAATAAAATTGAAATGGAAACTCCGAGGGTCAGCCTATAAACCGCTTAGAGAATCGAAATGACCATGTCATCATTTCGAGATCGAAGTTCAGAGGAGAGATTACGTTATATTAGAGAAGTTAGCCGCATAAAGGTAGTTATGTAAATATTGATAATCACTTTATGATGACAATTAGGAAAACATGGTCGGGAAGGCGACACGAAGAACCCGGAGGCTTTAATGTGTGATTAAAGTTTGGTTCCATTCCATCCCTTGACGCAGATAAGGGTAAATTGGGTTTTTCTTCATTATTTAACGGCGTTTACCTGTTTTGCCTGCGGAAAACGTGTTCTTGTTTAATTGAAAAAATAAATAACCTCGAGGAGGGTGGAAATTACCTTCATAAGGTCCGCGAATAAAAGATCAAAGTTATCTTTATTAAGCTAATCATTTTTCTTTTGATTAAAAAAATAAGAAATACGTTTCATACGTGCATTTAGAGGTGTGACTAATAAGTATCTGTTATATTTTCGGTTTTCCAATTTGGATAGTATTCACTTTTTTTTTACAAAAATGTTAATAATGTTAGTATATAACCACTCACCGTATACTAATATCATTTACATTTTTGTAAAAAAAAAAAATTAGTAAAAATGACTAATTACAAAGTAAATGCTCTAAATATTAATAATATTGGAAAGTATTCGTTTCTTTTTCATGATTTATGATGTCAATTTGTGAAATGCATATATAAAAATTGGCAAAAAAATTTTTGAAATACGATAAATACTTTGTATAAAAGCTAATTGATACAAAAAGAGAACCAAAACATGGTTAGTTTTTATTTGAAAAAACAAAATAAATCCTGAAACCAATATTACAATATGAACCAGTACACAACGAAGTTCTACTGTATAGAAGTGAAGTATGTTTGGATTTGATTTTTAAGGAGACCATAATAAATAAAAGTGATTTTTACTCCGTATTATTCATTAAATATTACCTTGGAATGGTACCAGAACCGCAGAACTGATCACCTTGTCTTCATATATGTAATAAATGATCAACTTAACCTTTGATCGATTTGATGCCAATGTCCTATGTACCATTGGGTGTGGATGGGAGTAAGAAGTATACATAACTGTAAATTTTTATATAAATCATTAAAAATATGTAGGCGATATTTCATCGTACGAAAAAAGCATGTTTTACCTTCTAATTTCTGATATTTACTTGAACGTGATATTTTGAAAAGAAACAAGTATTTTTTTCTATTAGAATCACTCAGATAAGAGCTTTTAATTTTTATCATCAAAGAAAAATAAATATTCCTTAGTTTTTATGAACGTAAAAAGCCCTTGTTTCGATCGATTTTTAAGCGAGCGTTTAGAGCATGTTTCTGGTCTTATTAAAGCAACATAATTTCCAATTTATATGTCATGTCGAGGAAAATGAATGTAGGTGCTCCCAACACACGACTAAGTATAATCTAAACAGAATTTTCCTTGGAGCCTTTGAGGTTTGTATGTGCTTGATTAGGCTTCGTGTACACAGAGAAGGCAAGTGATGTCAATGCGTCTTGCTGTAATTTCCCACGGGTTTCGCCGAAACTCACCCTTTGCCCTTAATATTTCCTCCAACTAACTTAACTAAGTATGACACAAATTATGTAAATGTACGTGTTTCGTGATTCATTCTCTTCCTTTGACTGTCTGTACGGAGGAATAACGCATAATATTGTTTGATGTCCCGAGAGTTTACTGAGACTATGATTAAATTAGATGTTATTATAAGGAATACTCTGAACGAATAGAGGATATTCCAATAAAGACATCTAATATGACTTTTATGGCCTCAATTAATTTGTCATATATTTTAGATTTTTTTTCCAATCTTAGTTTCGGTTAATATTACAGATGCCATCACCAGAGAGAGACCTGAAGGACTGAAATTGGTTATAAAAATAGGTCAAATTAATAATAGGTCTTACGTTTGAATATTATACTCATTATTTATTGCATTAAAACGAAAACGTAGTTAATGGACTTTAGTTTATTGTTTTATTTTTTTTCTTCATTTTTTGATGAATGTTTATTTAAAATCTTATGATCTTATCTTGTGATCTACCTATTTGATCAATAAATTAATTATTGATCGATAAGATAGTCAGTTTTTCATTATATCTAACTATTTTAAACATCGAATTATTAGATAGATACCACTATTTTTTTTAAATCTACCTTCGTAGTGTAATATTTAGCGTGCTTAGTAAGTAACGATTAAGATAATACTGCGACAATAAGATGCAGTGCCCTATGCACCATTGGGTGAGATTAAGGGTTAGAAGAAGAATATTTTTTTGAATTGTGATACATGCATCATTATCAAACACTATATTATGTATTCTTTTTTTGACATCACATAGACGAAAAGGTCTGGTATTTATGTAATAAATAATTGTATTAGGTAACTTTTACACTATATTTTCTTTTTACAAAATATGAAAGAAAAAAATCATTTTACAGTTTACACTAAGCAAATGGTGCCAAGTCATTAGTGTTTCTAAATGTATTTATAACAAAAGAGTATAAAACCTTGGTCACATATGACACTATGTGTATCCAGGACTGTAACAATTATTTTGTTACTGGTTTTGATGGGAATGGAATCATTATTGGTCGGAATCCATTTTGCCCGACGCTAATTACATTCCAAGTGGACTACTAAATGGATTTTACTGGTTCAGTTTTACGATTTATTCAAGGACCTATCAATATATTTAATCCTATGAACTTATACGAATTTATTACTAAAACTCTGAATTTACTTAATGTACATACATACATCACTCGTTTAATGGAGAAGTGTCTCAGTTAAAAATATTTAACCACAGAGATATTTTATTTTTTATCGACTTCAGTAAAAATGTTATAATCAATTCGTATTTGTTACTAAATAAGTAAACTGTTTAAGAAGAAGAAATGAATGTCAACTTATATTTTTTATTATTTTTAATTTAGTTTTTTTGTATTTTTTTATTTCTTAAATTAGCTTATATTAATAATAATAAAACCCTTATCCGTACCCCAATGGTGCATAGGGCACTGCGTCATATAAACGCAGTGTTATCTTGATCGCTTACACATGAAGGAAAGGTGATCAGCCCTCCGCTTCAGGTACCAGTCCAGGGTAATATTGAATAAATATGACAGTGAAAAATCACTTATATTTATTTTACCCCCTTTGGGAATCAAACCCGGGACCTCCAGAACGGTAGCCGGGTGTGCTGACCATTACAGTACGGAGGCGGAAATTAGCTTATATTACATAATAAAAACTATTTTATACACTTCATTTGCCACATCTACATATATATGTTTACATTTCCTTACAGTAATCTTAATTACTTAATACCAAAATCCAAAACGATTTTATCATGATGGCCAACCTCCAAATATTTCCAATCTCTCTTTTTTCTTTTCCATTAAATCTAGTTAAAATACAGTAACGAGTGGCAGAGTACAGCTAGTTTAAAAAAGTTGAGCTTTTTAGCGTTAATATTTAAGACTATTATATTCAAATGATAATGTTTTTTCTTCCTTGATTTGGTATAACTTTGTAGAAAAATACGATAACTGAAATATAAAAACAAATAAACACATCAGACCACTTTTTGAGTGAAATAATGTAAACACAATTAGTTTCGAGAACTACAGATGTTCTCAACATCAGGTGAAAGTACAAATTCAGTTCGTGTTTTGAACACGAATATCTATAGTTCTCAAAAATAGCCATGTTTACAATAATTAATAAAAAAATTTAAATGTGCAAGTTATTTATTTTTATATTTTTACTAACTAACTAACTAACTAACCATCACGCCGCTTCCCCGCAGGGGTAGGCAGAGAGAATTGAGCGCCACACCACTCTGTCCTTGAAAACATTCTTCGCCTCTTCCACGTTCATGCATCTCCTCATACATACCCGCCGATTGTTACGACTCCTAACCTGACCACTTTCAAGTATTTGGCATACCTGATCGTTTTATATTTTTATAAATATCATTGACCTTTAAAGCTCTCTGTCAAAGATATTTTAGACCCAAAGAATTTGTAAGCAAATCAGTTTCCATTAAAATAATCCAATTTCCGGATGAAATTCGGAAAGTGATTCGATTCTACTTCATCATTTATTAATCAAAGACCTGAAATTTAAATATAATATAGACTTTAGTATGTTTTCCTCAGGGTTGATTATATAGGTATTTAGGTTAAGTAATATTAAGTACACATTAACGAGCAAATCCACTGATGTGTGGTAAAGGGCTGAATACTCAAACTTGTAATTTATTCATTAATTTATCGATTCACATAATGTGGAGCGTTGAAAAAATACTCATGTTATTTATTGATACCGGCATTAAAATGGAAACTTGAGCTTAATGATCCCAAAAGCTCGATCATTATCATTTCACGTGGCTATATGAAACCGATGTAATATTCAAATTGTACCAGGAAAACTACGGACTTTTTTAGAACAATACTTCTTAAAATATCAAACGTTTTGGAAAAAATCGCAAAAATTGATAGGACATTGACAAATTAAAGACACCTTTCTAAATGTTTTAGCATTTTTACAAAAATTATTGCATATTAATTTGTTGCCTAAACCTTTCAACATTTGTAATATCTTATTCGAGTTACTCCGAAAGAAACTAAGCTCTTGAGTTTCACTGAATATTTATTTATTGTACTAGATTAAAAAAAATGACAATTTCATACCTTATTTTTTTTTGATAACCGTAGGGATTTTAAGGCTTATTAAATATTTGGTTTAAAAATATTTATAATTTTGGTGGAATTACTTAGCGTTGTATTTTGTTGTTATAAACCATTTTAAAATCTTTACGGTCTACTTTTTTTTTTTAAAGATTTTGTACTTGAAATAATTGCTATGAAAAAAATGGTTATCATAATAAGGAATTTTTAAAATAATGGTATTGTTAAAATAGTTTTTTTATTCAATTTACGTTAATGATTGTTCCCTGAACTATTTTGACAATCTTTATTGTTCAGTCCAACAATGTCATACTGGATTAACTTAAATCGTTACGTTGAAAATGAACTGTTAACCGCTATTGTAGAATAGACCTAATAATACCCAAAAATCTTTAAGCGGTGCGTCCCGGAGCGATCGATTGAAATAATGTCGGATTACTTTGTAATCAGGTTATTCAATGCCTGGACGAATTACCATCAGAGCCAGCTCCGAAAATCTCGGAATAGAGACCGAGAAGTAGACATTTATTCTTCGTGAGATAAAACTGAGACGTTTGTAGATATCTCGGGATGATGACACTTTTGAGAAATGGCCGAGAGAGTCACAGATGTCCGACGGAAATGGATTTCGGAAACGACATTATTATAAATGGCTGGAGACGGCAGAGCCCTGCAAGCAATTGATGGTAATGACCGCAAAAGTTTCGGATACCTTTCTTGCACACGTTGTCTGGAGCGGGCTTCTCAAACAACGACAACTTCGTTTCATTTACCCGCAAACTTGCCCAATAAACCACTTTTTTAATAAAACATCAGTTTTCCTATAAAACATCCCGTCCGTTCTGGTCTTGGCGTTGATTGAAATTGTTTTCTTGGAGAAATTTCTCAAAAGAAATACGGAACGGTTTTCTGTATATTAGATGAGATTTTCTTTTTGTGATATAATACATTTTCTTTTTGATAAATTAATGTCTTTGTAAGAGAAATAGGAATCTATCATTCTAGTCTAAATAAGATGAAACCGTAATAATTTAAATTATTATTTTGGGTACAGTTCCTTCTTACAATATGTTTTCCATATAAATTGAATACTCATTCTCGTATTAAAACGAAAACGCGGTTGATTGACTTTAATAGAATATTTTCACTAACATTTTTTTTTGCAGATTTTTATTTTATTTTTATTAACGCTCGTGAAAAACATTTTTAATTTAAGTTTGAATTTATACCACTGTTTCTCAAAATTCATTATGACACATGTTTCGATGCATTCAGCATCACAAAAAAATGAGAAACATATTTCATAATAGACGTTAAAAAATAAAGTGGTATTTACTGAGTAAAAATTAAATTAAAAATGGAGAAATATTACCACAAAGCGACTGCCGAATCAATTAATTAAAAAAAGGAAATTATTAATTGATTTGATTGTCACATTTTGATAATGTCTATCCATTTTTAATTATCTTTTTACTTGTTAAAGACTACTTTTACTTAAAATGTATTGTGACACGTGTTTTACGCATTTAAGATTCACAAAAAAGAAAAAAACAAAAAAAGTGTTTGTTAATTTTGTAAAAACGAAATCTAACAAATTTCTTTCTACACCCGTTGAATGGGAAATGCTGCACTACAGTGTTAATCAGAAAATCAGTACATCTACGCAGGTTGACATTAAAGTATGTGTACATAGAGTTCAATTACTGCTTATTGACAATCTTTTAATAAAACAATATTAGTTTACTTAACTCAGTCAAGATAAAATTAAATTTTAAGCAAGGGTTAAGGTTTTTAATTGAAAAAAGGCAATTTCAATTCGGCTGACTTGACAGTAAAGGAGATGCAAATTTGAGATATTCTTTTTTTCATATTGTATAATTTTGAATACACGATGAGGTAAAAATTACACTTACTGCCCGTATAACATTATTTTAATTTTAATTTTATTATTGTGTGAAAATAAATAAAATGTAATATATCAAACACAGAATATTTTTCATCATTTTATTCAATTGAATTTATCAGTTAAAAATCGATTTATTATTTGACTTAACTTTCACGTTGTCTATTTCGTACTACGATAAACAACGCAAGTCAATCTTGGCCTGACAAACCTGTAATATAATAATAAAAAGAATTTTATACAACATTATTCATATTTGAAATAAAAACAATTGTTTAAAAATTCTTTTTCAAATATTAAAGATGCAATGGAGAAAAAAACAGTCTGTTTTAACCCACATCCTATAATTTGATTAACAATCTGTAGATTTGTTTCTCGTAGAGGAAAAACAAAAAATTCATGGATGTTACAGAAATATAACACAATTTGAGGGCATGATCTAGGTGACGTTATAAATATGATAGAAGGACCTACAATCTGAAGACGAGGAGAACTGACCCTAAAGGTCAACAAAGATGATAAGTTAGGGTGTAGCCAGGAAGAAGAAGGTTAGTTTTGCGTAGTATTGTCGGCGCAGGTTTGTTAGACAAGATTGATGGTTCGTCTGCACATATTTAAAGATGCTCCAGGTATTTTAAATGGTTATACATGTGAGAAGAAGTTTTCTTAAACATATCAATAAATAAAGTCTCTAAAAACGTCAAATACGATAGAACTGATTAAATAATCTATGGCAATCCTTACGGCACCCAACCCAACGTAGTTGGATAGCGAATGTGTGGGCGGTGGATACTCCCACTAAACACTGTATGAAATTAGCACAAGAGACCATTTGGTCACCACAACTGCGCAGGGTGGGAAGCGTGAATGGAGGGTAGTGCTGGCGAGGGTAGCAGGATATAACCAGTGAATTTGTCCGAACGTTTTGCTAAATTATGCGAGCATAGAATTTGCATCCGAAATATGATAATTTTCTCTTCAAAAAGCGCAAGTTTACGAGAACCCACCAATTTATATTACTGCGCTATTATTCTTGACCATAATTGTGTTTATTTGTCTAATAAAATCATTGAACCTGAACATAATGCATGTGAATAAAATGAATTGATTGATTCGGCAATCACTTTGTAGTATTGTCTATGTATTTATTATTTTAATTTCACTCGGTAAATTTCTTAAAATCTATTATGACACGAGTTAAGATACATTCTGCTTCATTTTTTTTTATCAAAAGCGTTAATTTTTTAGCATATCCTTGGGTCATTGAATAATGAAGAGAAGGTGGGCGCTGTTTATTTTTTTTTTTTTGCTTTATTAAAGTTTTATTTTTATTGGTGGAAACATGGACAATACAGGGAAGGCTTATATTATTGTCGTATCGTTAATTAATATTTACATTTATAGTCATGTTGAGTTACAGTCTGTAATTTTTTTCCTGGAATTAAAATAGCAGTCCCATGGTTCAATCTCCAATATACCACAATTTGTGGTAAAGTAGAGATCGAACTATTGTATTACATTATTCTCATTTTTCAGATATGGTCTGTAAAAGCCCAAAACTTGACTAAAATTAATAACTAAATTAAACATAGTAAAATTATTTTTGTTTAAGTTTTATTTAAAAAATAAATTTAACACCAATCTGATGATTTCGGTAAAGACGGTCAATGGTCGATAAAATAAAACCGAAAAGTTCTAAATAGTTGTCGATTTTTGAATTTTATTCGATTTATTTATTTAAGTGTTTTTTAAAATTTAAATTCATATGCTAGACATATGTAGTTTTGATTCTCTTAAAATTATTTCGCTGTTCTCTCCAATAAATAGACTAAGCTCTTGTGCTTGGAGAGGGACTTACACTTATTGTTTATTGTTAGGATGTCATATACAATGTAGTTCCACCAAGAAATGTCAGCACAAAACTGAAATTTAATAAATTATTATCATGTGTAGATGCTGACAAATGAATGATGAAATTTTTACATCTTCATTTTTCTACTAAAATGCCTGTGAAAATATTATAGAAAAAATGATTTAGAAACATGAAATATAGAAAGAAGTGAATGAACGTCAAGGAAATGTCTGCGTAACCGAAGAGACTTGTCTACATATCAATCCATATAGATGTACGAAAGTTAAGGAAGTCGAGGAAGTGACAGGCGTTAGAGTTAGGGTGTGTAATTTTTATGAATTTTCCATAAACTTACAAATGGAGTCTTAAACATCAACTTTTATAATAAAAAAAAACAAATAGTAATAATAAAAAAAAATATACCAATAATTTTCTTCCTTAAATCAGACTAAAAGACGACATATGATAGCACAATATACAATGAATTTAACTTTTAAATTGCAAAAGATGTATGATCTTTTGTGTAAGTTTTATCATGGAATATCATAAGTGTGTTAGTTTAAACGTGTAATATATGATAAATTTATACTTATAACATAGTTTTTAATAAGTCAAAAAATTAATAACGTTTTAAATATTCAAAGCATTCGGTTATCTAAATTGGATATACATTTTCATATTTATTATTTCTATATTTATTTTATCTTGCCCAACTTTATTTGCCAATTTTTTTTTCATGATACGAAACCACCCATCCTAGCGTACCATATATGCCATTTTATCATTTCTACATATTCATGCGGTAAGCGAAGTGAAGTAGTAGCAGAAATATTTCCTGTCATTTTTTGAATTGGCAAAATTGACAGAAAAGTAAACACGGAAAATTTTCCACACACATTATTCTGTCCTTGACAACGTCATTGCTACACTGGTACATTCTTATGGTTTATGCGTTAGTTAGAGGGAATAAAATGTGTGTTTCCCAATGTTTATCTCGCTGATTGACGTCACTAATTGCCGCCTGAAATTTGTGAAAGTTTCAGCTGAAAAAGCAAATACGCTTCGCTGAATTTGAGAGATATAGAAGCGCGCGTGAGGGTTAGAGAGCCGAGAGGTCCCAAATCCATTTTTGATGGTTAGGCTTCTTCTATGCCGCGCAAATACATAAATGTCCACCGCTAACGGCTTATGACATTGCACACTAAATGGCGGCCCGTTACAAATGGCGGAAAGATGAAGAGAAATGTTTAAAAAATGGCCAGCGGTCGCGCAATGCGACATAAATGCTTCTCTGGCGGGAAAATGGTATCCTATCAATCATGATAATATTTAGGGCCTTATGAAATATTAATGTCACCGCAGTCACGTGACCGTGCCTGGCACCAATCAGCGCGAGGAGATTTATACCCCCGAAGCCGGCAAACATTTCGAAAGAAGAATATGTAATGGAAAGTTATGGAATACGGGCATACCGGGTGCCTGGGGATTCGAGAGCGCTTACTCTCAAATCCGAGAATATTTTACATTCTCAACATGTACAATTTTTATAAGTGTAAACATGATAGAGATTATTCGTAACGTTATGTTGAGCACTTAGGATATAATTCGGAGAAATGATTTTGAAGCGTACTCAAAATCGACTTACTGAATCAATTGAGTACGAGTATGTTAATTCCGTACAAATGTATGTATGTTTTTCTACCACTACTACTACTACCATCGCGCCGTTTCCCCACAGTGGATGCAGAAAGGATAGAACGCCACATTCTTCTGTCCTGACATACACTCCTCGCCTCCTTCACATCCATACATCTAGTCATACATGCCCTCCAATTACGCAGACTTTTGACACCACCAGATTTTAGTCTTTTTCGGTCGTCCTCGTTCTGTTTTCCCGTTATCTATTTGCTCCACATGTCCATACCACCGTAAAGAACTCTTCCTATTCATTTAAATTATTCCTTGTTCAGCTTTACATTCGTTTCTTATGTCTTCGTTTTTAATTCTGTCATACAATGATTTTCCACACACTCGTCTGAGGGACCCATCCGTATGTTTGTTCATTACTTAATTTTGATAATTTGATGAAAATCATACAAAGGTATGTTTTATTCACAACATCTTGGATATGTCTAAATCGTTGTTCACAAATCTGGGTTTCCTGATTTTTTAATTTTTGTTTATTTGGGATTTATTTTAACATTTTACAAGAATTGTTAACATATTAAAAATAACTCCAACGACATGACATCCCAACAAAGATAAAGAAAAATATAGAAGTCTGGGTCATCAAAAGGGCTTATAACCTGGCTGGTTAATTGATCACTTTTTTATCGTGTAACATTCACCATTATATTCTGTAAAAATAAAAGAGTCTTCGCTAAATAAAAGCTTTCTCAAATAAACCATAGATGCTGCCGCAAACTCGACCAAGTTTATTATATATGTAGGAATTCCAAAAAAATTGAGTAGTGTGGTTGTCAATAATGGGTGGAATGGTGAATGTAATACGTGTATAAAATGATCATTTAACTAGGTCATAAGTCCTGTAAATACCCAGACTTTCAAATTCTTCTTCATCTATCTTGAAACGTCAGAACGGTATATTTTATACTACTGACTTCTACAATACTATTTAACAACATCATAATTATTGACATATACAATTATAAAATACGTATTTCGTAAACTTTGCAAGGAAGTAACAGAAATAGGTTAACGCTGTCTACAAAAAAGTTTCAAGAGACGCGGAACTTCACAGCATATATGGGCGCACGTAACGCGTCTGTTTCGAGGACCTAATAATAATAATAAAACCCTTATCCGCACCCCAATGGTGCATAGGGCACTGTGTCTTATAAACGCAGTGTTATCATGATCGTTTTACTTATGAAGGAAAGGTGATCAGCCCTCCGCTTCAGGTACCAGTCCATGGTAATATTGAATAAATATTACAGTGAAAAAATCACTTATATTTATTTTTACCCCCCTTGGGAATCGAACCCGGGACCTCCAGAACGGTAGCCGAGCGTGCTGACCATTACACTACGGAGGCGGACAGAAGAGACAGTTTCGAGGACCTACAATACATTAAAAAATAATAATACCGGATTCGAATCACTCTAACAAAAGTGCGCTTGTTTTTCAATAAAATTAATTAAACCGGATTCAAAGCACGGAAATGATCGCAATTACTAGCGTGTTATTAATTTTGAAATTTCTGGCATTATGAACTGCTCAACCGAGAATTGGGAAATATTTCAAACAGAATTTATGAAAAGGTCGTTTGGCGATATGAATTTATGTTGCCATTGCCAGCAATAAATTATTTTATTTTACTTGGAATTAATTAGTATGCATGAGTATAGTAATTAGGGAACTGTTCATCAAACCTTATGGTTCACCTGCAGTGAAAGAACACGCCTTCTTGCACAACAATAACGCACACTTTTCATTAAAAAATTAACTAATCATTTCATTACACTTTATAAAATAAAACAACTTGGTTTAATTTATTTTTTGTTTTATTTTTATAACCCTTATCCGCACCCAATGGTGCATAGGGCACTGCATCGAATTGACGTAGTATTATCTTGGTCATTACTTACATGAAGACAAGGTGATCACTTTTGCGCCTCAGGAACCAGTCCAAGGTAATATTAAATAAAATTTACAGTGTAAATTCACTAATATTTATTTTCGCCCCCCTGGGAATCGAATCCGGGACTTCCAGCACGGTAGCTAAATACGCTGAACATTACACCACGCAGGCGGACAATTATTATTATTTTTTCTTGATTTAACAACTAATTAAACATTTTGGTTAATTTCACAACTTTGTTTTCTTTGGGTAATTAACTATAACCTAACTATGAGTATTTCAATGTTTTAGAATTAGTACATAAACCCTGATGATGAAAAGGTTCTTGTCGAAACCGGTTGGAAAAAGTGTACCAATAAAAAGTGGTTAAAATAAAGTTGTTTTATTTTGTAAAGTTTATAAAATGTGCCACAAAGTATCTGCAAAAAACATTCAAGAAATCATTTCATTACTTTGTAAGCAAAAGTGGTGTTTCATATTTTCCCATAGTTGGTATTTATTTCATACTTGGTATCTTTTTGTTGTTATTTCGTATTTAACAATAAAATATAAAAACAAGTTAAAAATCTATTATATTAAAACAAAATACACCCCACAAAGGCATGACCTTTGTATGGGTACGCATTTTATTTTAAGTTTTAACAAAGGGTTGTCCGCCTACGTAGTGTATGGTCAGCACGCTTGGCAACCGTACTGAGGTTCGATTCCTAGGATGGGGAGGTCAAATAAAAAAAAAAGTTTAATTTTTTTTAAATATTACCCTGGACTGGTACTTGAAGCCGAGGGTCGATCACCTTTCCTTCATGTGTTTATGATCAAGATAACACTGAGTTTATATGTTGCAGTGCCCTATGCACCATCGGGTGTGGAGAAGGGTTTGAAAATATTAAACATAATTGTTTGTTTTAACAGAAAACAAAAAACCAACAAAAAAAATGAAACTTAACAATCAGAATATGTGTAGGTGCTTTATATGTAATTCATCAAAAAAAGAAGCTAATTAGATCACTTTTTTTACAATCCATAAGTATTATCAAAAGAAATGGTGAAAAGGTTTTCATAGATTGAAAAATATTCAAATTGAATAAAATATTTTACGAAGCAGTATTTCAACTCAGAAGATGAAAATAATAATTTAAATTACGGGGTAAAAATATGTTTTTTGACATAAGGATTTTAAGTAAATACACTAAGGAGAGATAATAAAATTATTTATAATGAAGAAAATGTCCTCAAAAGGTTTCTTTGTGCTGCCATTTTTAAAAAGAATATATTCATTATGATAATCCTATTAAGTTCTTAGACTTATACTTGTAGGAGGCAACATTGAATAAATTTATAATACTCTTATTCAGTTATGTTTTAAGGTTTAATCATATATATATATATATATATATATATATATATATATATATATATATATATATATATATATATATATATATATATATATATATATATATATATATTATATATATATATATTTATATATATTTATATATATAAATATATATAAATATATATATATATATATATATATATATATATATATATATATATATATATATATGTATATATATATATATATATATATATATATATATATATATATATATATATATATATATATATATATATATATATATATATATACATATATATATATATGTATATATTTATAAACAACGTTTTGTTTTACATATGTTTCTGTTGTTAATCTAAATAAAAAAATATCAAAATACACAAAATATTGTAAACCTAATATCGATTATGCTCATCTGAGCCTTGCATTCTTTCCTTATATCACCATTCGAGCATATATCATACATCGTTTTACCGCACATAGGTCTGAAATTTGTATATATTACCGCAACTTATTTATTCTAGTGTTTAAAAAGCATGAAGGTAAGATAAATGATTTCGCCATACTCGTCTCCACACATGGCTAGATAAATTTGTCAAAAAACCGATTCCAAGCGATGGATTCCAAATAACGTCAGATTTCATAACTCTCGATAGGATTCGCAGTTCTGTAGTGTTACACAAAGAGATTCCTTTATTATCGCGTGACACGTGGAATTCTCACTGGAATGAATTTCGCCAGTATGCCATCGATGTCCAACCTTTTGAGTTTATTGATTCGGCAGCTATTTTGTGGTGGATTTTATCAATTTTCAACTGAATTTCCAGCTTCGAATAGCGCTGAATTAACGAAATTTTTGGGAGTGTCCGAACCTTGTTCACAAATATAGGTTTCTCCATATATGAGTTATTTTTATTTTTGTATTAAATTGTAAAATTCACAAATGTATGTCCAAATACTTCTTAGCAAATCTGGGTTTCATCTCTTAGGAGTTATTTTGCGATTGTAAAATTTACAAATGCAAAAATAACCCCTAAATGGAGAAACCCAGTTTTTGATAAAAATAAGGATTAAAATAAACCCTAAAATGTCGTGAATAAATATATCTGGTCAAAATAAGAAGAATAAAGCTTATATTTTATCATAATAATAATATAAGCTATATAATAATTGAAAATCGTGTTTTCAGGTGTCTCCCAGTATGTAAGTTAGGATCATGCATACATTTTAATAAAAGAGTTTTTGCCAAATAAAAATCTTTTTCAAATCAACTATTGATGTCTGCTATGAACTCAAACATGAAACTTCATAGATTTTTGAATTATGTATGAGTTCCAAAAATTTAAGTAGTGTCATCAAACCAGCCTTAGTTAGGTCATAAGCCTTGTGAATGCCCTTATTTCCATATTCTTAATCTATGATGAGATGTCAAAGTGTAAAATTATTCATATTATTTTTTGACATCTCATCAAAGATGAAGAAGAATATGGAAGTCTGGGCATTTACGGGGCTTACGACCGTCATAGGCTGGTTTAAGTGATCACTTTACACACGTGTAACATTCACCAATTCTACCCATTATTGACAACCACACTACTCAAATTCTTGGAAGTTCTATATATATGAACCAATTTACAAACCTTGTTCATGAATCACTAGAACTTCACTAGAGACATCTATTGGTGAGATGTAAAGAAGCTTTTTACTAAGCAGAAACTCTTATATTAGTATGTGAGATCCGAATCCTGGATTATAATCACACACATGAGAAACGCCAGAAAATACCATTTTCATTTTTATTATTAAGCTTATAATTTGACCAGATAATTTATTTACAACATTTTGAGTGTGTCCAAATCCAGATTTTGTGAACAAGTATTTGGACACACTCAAAATGTTGTAAAATTATTCATTTAATTATGACACGTGATTCAACAGCATTGGCAAACACCAAAGATATGCGTTAACTAAGATAAATTTCGGCGCTGTATTCTTGTGGAATTTTGTGTTAAGGGAGAAGGAGGTAACAGTAACAGATTTAATGTTTTGAAACAAATACATATATCACAATGTTTTCAGTGTGTCTAAATCATTGTTAACAAATGCTTGACTACTCCGATTAGTTGTAAATTTTACCAGGATTTCGATTTACATTATCAAGTTTTTTTTATTGAAATTGTTTTGAAATTTTAGTGTATATTGTACATTTATTTAAAAGTTTACGAAATTGAGTAATATATAATAATTATTGGCTAATGTAAGGTAGTTATTGTATGGAGTGATTATTTCAGCTAACCAGTGAGGGGTCTTACGTCCTGTAAAAATCAATTTTCTCTTTGAAAATAGTTATAATTCATACAATTTTCTGACCGAAATTGAAAAAATATATGTTTAAAATAAAGGAAAGGATAGGGCTCATAAACCTTAAAATGATCTCTCAAGAATTACAAAGAAAATCTGGTGCAATTATTGAATGCATTTTCGAATTTATTAACCGTTTAAACTAAACACTTTTATGCAAACTTTAACGTTATTATCCGAAGACCGGTTTCTTCTTGCGTTTCGTTTTTATAAAATAATTTCATGGAGATTTTTTCTTCATCTCGTACCACCCTTCAGTGGTGGTTGCCTAACATCATAGCAATTTAAATTTTACCCTAGGCGGTCTGAATAATAGAACTGCCCCCTCAAGTTCTTAACTCTGGATATGCGTTTTCTTTTCAAACTGTATTTTTTGCATTTTTCATTGGTTTGGAAACGTAAACAAATTGAAAATATGAAATTTTACACTACAATATATATTTTATTTTAACATTTTTGACATCTCTTTTGATGAAGATAAAAATGGAAGTCTGGGCAGATACAGGGCTTATAACCGTCATAGGTTTGGTTAAGTGATCACTTTACACACGTGTAATATTCAACATTCTACCCATGACTAAATAAATACCCAGACTTCCATATTCTTCTTGAAATGAAAAAATCTAAAATAACTACTAAGTGGAGAAATTAATATTTGTGAAAAATTATTTGGACACACTGAAAATGTTATGAATATCGAAACAAAATATCTTTTATTTGATTTAATCTAGCTCAAAATAAAAATAAAATAAAAAAATAAAAAGAGACATAAAAAAATAATAAAAGAGATTATAATTATACGCACTCCTCTATGACTTCGTATGCTGGACGATGTATAACACCTACCCTAGGCAACTAGAAATTGCTGAAATGTGAATGCTTAAATGGTCAGCTGAAGTGTTCCTTGGAGATAAAAAAGAATTAACGTATTCGTGGAAGCCTGGGTGTAACAGACATCAATATTTAGGTAGAGTAAAAGCAATTGAGATGGTATGGGCACATGGGACGCAGAAAACTTGAACATATTGTGAACCAGGCAATTGCCATGGACCTTCTTCGAAAGTCATCTAGAGGAAGAAAAAAAAATCATGGATGCTACAGAAAGATAACATAATTCGAAAGCATGGCCTAGGTGACATTGTCCATGATAGAAGGACCTACAATCTGAGGACAAGCAGAACTGACTCAAACAGTTTACAAAGACTAAGTAAGGACAAGGCCAGGAAGAAGATTGAAGAGACATATATCGTGTTTTATGTCGACGTCATCAAAGATAACATACATGTAATAAAAAAAGTTTGAAAGTTAAATTGTATGTTTTACACGAGAAATTATTACGAGGACAAGTCGTCTTAATTTTATAATATTTATATTATTTAAAATAAAAACAAAAAGTAAATAATATTGGATGGTCCAATTTGATATTTTTACTTCTAGTATTTGAATGTAAAAACGCCATTGATAATGAACAGTGCAGTGTTGTCCGAAAGCCCATGGGATAGAAAGAATAAAATTGTGTTATTTAGCACAGAAACGCGGAACACATAATTCAGAATTATGGTTTTATGAATGTAGTCCTCCATGCTCATCCGTACATACACAGAGCAATACGTGCAAATAGAAAATCAACATAAAAATATCACTCTTTTTCCTTATCTGCACTCACAAATTTATATTTTGTTTGATTTCAGTTAATATATGGATGTGATAATAATTAATCAAATATTATTTTTATCATACATAATGATACGTTATGCACGATAAGTATAAAAAAATGTTTAATTCAGTGATGATTTAGGGGATCCTTAATCGTAATTTACATATGCATACTCACACATTCATGACCAATAGAACATTTCGAAATACATAAAAAAGCATTAATTAATAATACGCTTTTCCAAAATACATCACCACTATTATCTATGTTCCCATTGAACAAATTCCCGCCCTTAAACCTTCCTCTAGTTGTTACCAATCCACCTCTGCCTGAATAATTTTTGCTCGTAAGTGTGTGTAATCACCTGTCGATGAAAACATGTTATTTTCGAAACTGGTCGTGTTAAATAAACAATATATGCAAGATGTTTTCAGGGGTTTTTAATTGCTTAAATATAGCATTGCTCCAAAAACTTTGTACTTGAAATTTTGTTTTGAAAATATACATACATATACACGCAAACAATGTACTCTTTCCTAAAGTAAACTCTGATAGAGATGGCAACTTAACAGTTAATAATAATAATAAACCCTTATCCGCACCCCAATGGTGCATAGGGCACTGTGTCTTATAAACGCAGTGTTATCATGATCGTTTTACACATGAAGGAAAGGTGATCAGCCCTCCGCTTCAGGTACCAGTCCATGGTAATATTGAATAAATATTACAGTGAAAAAATCACTTTTATTTATTTTTACCCCCCTTGCGAATCGAACCCGGGACCTCCAGAACGGTAGCCGAGCGTGCTGACCATTACACTACGGAGGCGGACAGTTAAAGCCGACGTAATACATTGTGTATAAATAATTATCAAAGCAGTCCCCGTTCACGTTCTTGTTTATACGTTCGTCAATAATTCACTTGTCTATAATAATGAAACAGTGCGCTTAACAACTCCGCTCTCTGCTTCCATGTATCTTTTGTATTTGAAAATTGATATATTCGAATAATTTGAATAACTCAGCAAAAGGTGACATTTTTATCGAGAACGTTTCGGTGATTTATTATTAATTGCCTTGCGTCCCGATCAAATCGCCAATTTGACTGATTGCCAGTATAGGATAGCTGGTATTTACGGCATGGTGAAAATACAATTTTTAATGGGTTTGCGTCGTTATGTTATTGCCAAAAGATATCGAATGTTTGTAATTTTTATTCATGTAATTCTACAAAAGTGAGTTTTTATTATTACGACTTTAAAACATATATTTTTTCATTTTAAATTTTTTATTCTTAATTCTCAAAACTAGTTGTGCTTACATCAATTAACTTAAAAATGGTTTTGTAGAAGAGTTTTAAAAAAAATAATATTTAAATCGTCATGTTATTCCACAAAGTCAACACCTATCCTTAATATTTTTTACAGATTAGCCAGATGGTTAAGAGTAGGTACTGTAAGAAAACCACCAAGTTGACAAAGCTTTTATTAGTATACAAAAAGGAGATTATTTCACATCCACATATGATCCATTCCCAAATCGATATATTTTCAAATGTTTTTGTTAACGTTAAGTTAGAAAAACAATAATTTTCTTATTTTTCATTCTCGTGTATTTTTGATACATGTGGAGTAAAATTTACACTTTTAGTTATTGTTAATTATATTATTTCAAAAAAAGCCCAATAAATAACTATTCATATAACATGTAGTCTTTTCCCCGGGCCGTAGAAAACATATCTTCTTGTATCACAAAATTACGAACGCTTTGATAAATAATAATCTTCTTATTGTACCGCTCCACGCTAAAGGTTGACATTCATTATATCAATCAAACAATTGGCTGTAAAACTATTTTAGAATGAATCAGTAGTAAAAATGTATTGGTTTATTTATTTTTCAGTACAAGATTTTGTCATTTTGTAAAGGTACACGATTTTTATTTATCCCAAAGAAAGTATCAAAACAATCGCGTTGTAGAATCGCTCTGACACGCTGTATTTCGATGGTATGTAATTATTTATTGTGAATAATTGGATATTGTTAACATGATCAGTTCGTTGTAGGGAAATTCGAAACGGAAACTCTGAAAACGTTCCTACATACAAACATAATATACAATATTGACTGAACGACATATGGAGCGGACCTCAATTTACTATGCGGACAAAATGTCACACCGAAAGACTAAAATTTCTAAAAATATTAATATTTTCATCAATTAATTCGTCAGTCATATAGTAGTAATACATACTCATTTTATTTTAAGTTTTATTATGTAAATACCACTATTTCTTTAAATCCATTGTTAAGTGACACGTATTTCGGTGAATTTAGCATCATTTTCAAATGTTTGATGATGATTATAGATATGTATCGTTTTTTATATGAAAGAAGAAAGAAGTCTGAACATCCCATGATTTTTGACCTGGTATTTGGCACTAAGAGTGCCTCTAGACATATCAATCGTAGGGAGAAAAATCTAATGCTGAATATAATAAACAAAAATTATATTTGAATATGTAATGAAAATGTAACTTTGTTTAAAAATTACTAAAAAATTTATCATAACTTTATTATAATGTCTATCGGTTTCGAAGATAACCGCTTCTTTATCAAGACTGATTAATACATATTAATAATTAAGTTATAATAAAACAAAGTTACATTTTAATTATAAAATGGAAAATCACAATGTTAGTGCTTCAAATATAAATTATATACAAAATACTTTGACTAGAACTGAGACTGTCAGCATATTGTATTACTGTATTAAAATTATATTGTTCGATAATGATCCTAAATCCATCGAAATTATTTTTCAATAGATTGTGAGAACACTGCACGGTGTCTGAAAGCGATGCGGAATGCATCGAAATATGTTTCACAATAGATTTAGACCAAAGGTGGTATTAACTTTGACGTCGCCCACCTTATCAAGCTGATATGCCTTGGGAATATTAGAAGGAGGGGTAGGGAGATGAAAGAAAATTCAGCACAAAAAATATACTTAAATTGATTTAATTAAAAATATAAAAATTATACGAAAGTGACTTTAACTTAAACTAATCTTAAATTGCTATCTTAAATTAGCTTAAAATTAATTAACCCTATCTTAAATTAAACTTATTCTAACCTTTGGTGGAAAAGATGCGCCGTGATGATGAGGTGGCCGTGATCCTTTGTGAAAAAGCTGCGCCGTTGGATGCTGGGATGAGGTTCTTCTTATGACGGGGCGCCGTGCGATGATTCTTGCTTCTTATCTTCTTCTTCTCCTAGTAGAGCTTCAGCTCTTAGTTTGAAGGCTTATGACCCGGCGTGGGTCTGCTTTTGATACTCCGGATGAGTAAATCCCTTTTTTCTATCTTCTCTCTCCCTGCGTAGAGCTCCCGCTCTTCTCCTCACTTAAGTCTTAAAACCTGGTGTAGGTATGCTTCTTCTAACTGATGTCTCCCGACTGCTCGATCCCCCTGATCTCTCCCGACTGCTGCTTACAACTCCTCGATCCCACTGATTTCCCGGATGCTCCTTCCAACTCATCTTCTTCTCTGTGTCTTCTGGCTGACCAGCCGTCCGACTGGTCGATCTCCTCTTACGACTTACTCCCTCCAACTGATCCTTCCAATTGTTGGCTTCCAAGAGTGACTTCCAAGTCCCCGACTTCCAAGTGCTTATTCCGACCAGTCCGACTGGTCGGTCTTTCCTTTTACGACTGATTCCTCCCAACTGATCCTTCCAACTGTTGGCTTCTAAGAGAGAGATCCCATTGATTTCTTCCCGTTATATTCAGTTTCTCTTCTTGAAGATCACGCCCTCGAAACCATTTTTCATTGGCTGACGGTGCGCTTGTATCCACCCCCAAAATTTTCAACGTCTAGACATCAATTAGCAATAATTTTATTTGCGCTATATCGTAAACAAATGATTTTACTATAATCATAAAAACCGCCGGCAAATAATCCCTTTACAGGCCAGCGGGTTGGCGACAGTTTTTTTTATGATTCAAACCTTTTAAATACATTTTAGTTTTACGACAGGTAAATTATAAAAGGTCGGAGCCACAAAAAAATATTTGAGCGCACAGATTTTTTTTTTTTTTCTAAGACTAATTAAATTAAACGATTGATAATTGATTATTTTTGCCAGGCTAGAGGAGAAACGTGGTTTCACCACGTCAATCCACCCCGCCTTGTAATGGCAAAAAAATCAATCTTCAATTAAATTATTAATATTTGTCTATTTCCTAACTTATTTACTACTTCTGTTCGTACATGGTTATACTAGTGGGTAAATATAATATTTAAACTAATTATCCCTAGATTCGGGTGGTTCAGTAACTCCCGGCGCTACGCGTAAGTCGTATACAGATTTATTTCCTCTGTCTACCAAAAATGTTCCTTGCGTTCCGATTTGCATTTGGACTTTAAATCCTATTCCTAATAAATGTATCCGGAGATCTTTCTTTATCTCATTTTCCCAAGCATCTATTTCTCTCTCTTCGTTCTCCCCTTGCTCACGCAACGTGCCGTTTCTAGTTAGAGGCATATTTTTGTTTGTTTACGGTCACGTTAATCGATCAATAAAAAAAAATCGAATTACCTAACACCACACCTGTATTGTATTAAAACAAGAGAGAGCAAAAAAATATATGTAAATGTGCATTTAAAATTAATTTGACAAAAAAAACATATGCATAAAATGTGTAAATATTTACTTTCTTTATCTTCTACAATCTCCTACCCCTTTCTCAAGGTAATCAGCTTAAAATGGGACTGTCAATAAAAAAAAAAATATGTATTCCTATACATATAAATTTTTTTGTAAGTTTTCTCAGGGTCGCGAACCTCGAAATTTACAATATTTCGATGGCCGACACGTTTTGGGCGCCAATTGACGTCGCCCACCTTATCAAGCTGATATGCCTTGGGAATATTAGAAGGAGGGGTAGGGAGATGAAAGAAAATTCAGCACAAAAAATATACTTAAATTGATTTAATTAAAAATATAAAAATTATACGAAAGTGACTTTAACTTAAACTAATCTTAAATTGCTATCTTAAATTAGCTTAAAATTAATTAACCCTATCTTAAATTAAACTTATTCTAACCTTTGGTGGAAAAGATGCGCCGTGATGATGAGGTGGCCGTGATCCTTTGTGAAAAAGCTGCGCCGTTGGATGCTGGGATGAGGTTCTTCTTATGACGGGGCGCCGTGCGATGATTCTTGCTTCTTATCTTCTTCTTCTCCTAGTAGAGCTTCAGCTCTTAGTTTGAAGGCTTATGACCCGGCGTGGGTCTGCTTTTGATACTCCGGATGAGTAAATCCCTTTTTTCTATCTTCTCTCTCCCTGCGTAGAGCTCCCGCTCTTCTCCTCACTTAAGTCTTAAAACCTGGTGTAGGTATGCTTCTTCTAACTGATGTCTCCCGACTGCTCGATCCCCCTGATCTCTCCCGACTGCTGCTTACAACTCCTCGATCCCACTGATTTCCCGGATGCTCCTTCCAACTCATCTTCTTCTCTGTGTCTTCTGGCTGACCAGCCGTCCGACTGGTCGATCTCCTCTTACGACTTACTCCCTCCAACTGATCCTTCCAATTGTTGGCTTCCAAGAGTGACTTCCAAGTCCCCGACTTCCAAGTGCTTATTCCGACCAGTCCGACTGGTCGGTCTTTCCTTTTACGACTGATTCCTCCCAACTGATCCTTCCAACTGTTGGCTTCTAAGAGAGAGATCCCATTGATTTCTTCCCGTTATATTCAGTTTCTCTTCTTGAAGATCACGCCCTCGAAACCATTTTTCATTGGCTGACGGTGCGCTTGTATCCACCCCCAAAATTTTCAACGTCTAGACATCAATTAGCAATAATTTTATTTGCGCTATATCGTAAACAAATGATTTTACTATAATCATAAAAACCGCCGGCAAATAATCCCTTTACAGGCCAGCGGGTTGGCGACAGTTTTTTTTATGATTCAAACCTTTTAAATACATTTTAGTTTTACGACAGGTAAATTATAAAAGGTCGGAGCCACAAAAAAATATTTGAGCGCACAGATTTTTTTTTTTTTTCTAAGACTAATTAAATTAAACGATTGATAATTGATTATTTTTGCCAGGCTAGAGGAGAAACGTGGTTTCACCACGTCAACTTTATTAGTAAAATATAAATAAAAAATTAATATGAATATTATTTAAAATTACGTAAAAAGAGCTCGTACAAATTGTGTTAACAAAATACGAAAACATTTTTTTAAAATCAGTTTTTTATGAGCATTCGATTCTTCCTCGCTAGAGACTGTTTCCCTAAGGGAGCAAAAGGTGGTGCTAAGAAATAAGACAATGATAAATAATATTCGTAGGACGACCTCCCCTAGACTGCAAAATTAGAGATAATAGGTCTGCAATAGGTATTTTGGATTTTCGCAAGAGGCGACCTTTTTTCGTCTTCATTAAAGGCACCGAGGGGGTTGATCAATCATCGTTAGCTCTAAGGGGTTGCTAGACCAAAAAAAGAACCATTGTTTTAGAAAATGTACTTATTGATTTTCAGGCATCCACCCAATGTACGTATTTGTTTGTATTTATTTAAGTAAGTAATATTTTTATTTTAAATATAGGTGAGATTCACGCAAAATTAGTTCACATATATTTTTAAGAGACAGGCTGAAATGAACGAATTCAAACATTCGTTTAAAAATGCCATAACTAGGTGAAACAATTGTCACAATATTAATTTTTTATGTGTTTTTGTTAATAAAATACAACTTAGTACACTCTAAAAATGTTTGATTTAAAAATTAATAAATAAATTAAAATGGAGTTCTACAAATTAAAATGCCAAACCAATAAAGAAATTCTACATCTATCAAAATAACAACCATTTTTTTTTCTTTATTTAAAATTCTTTTGCATTACATAAATTCAAAAACAAAAAATATATATAAAAAATAAAATGAATACAAAAAAAGATCCCACAAAGGCATGGCCTGTGTGTGGGTATACAAAAAATAAATAGTCATAGTACAGGGTATAAGGGTATAGGTTTCTAAGTATAATTAGTTAATACAAAATACAAAAAACTTAATTTAAATACAAAAAAAAATAAATACTTGACTCTCAGGGAGCAATTTTTTATTATTTTTTTAAATTAAAACTTAAACAAAAGGAATTTATTAACTGTAAATAAACAATTATACATATTTAAAAAAAAGCATGTAATATGGATTTTCAACAATAAGCAGAAAAGTTAGACTAGTGATCACTTAAGCCACCCCTTGACGGTCGTCAGCCCCGTAAATGCCCAGACTTCCATATTCTTCTTCATCTTTGATGAGATGTCAAAAAATAAAATGAATATTCAAATAACTTTGGGCTTGAAGTCTGGATTAAAGCGTTTGTGAAATTGAATGTTTTCTTTATACATCGAATTTATATTAACAACCAAACGATTGAGGCACGTACACTCGTCATACCTTCTGACAATGCGACTGAATGTAATCTAACGTAACCGGACCCCTAAACTAACCTAACCAGATAATGTGTAACATAATTGAGGTGGAAATGCTACGAATCCACTCAATTATTTACCACTGTTTGGTCTATGGTTTCGTGTAAAAGGCATTAGATAAATATTATCGCATTACAAAGACATCCCGTGTAGTGTCACGTACTTCTACTGGGTTCGAAGGTTCGAAGGTTCTTTAAAAACAACCTAAATACTTGTCCTGTATATCGTAGTCATACAGGAGAAAGTGACCAAGTGCATTGTTTTACAAAAATGTGATTATTGACTATTTTATATCTTACTAGCTTAATATTGCCCTGAAAAAATCATATAAAGTAAAATATATTGACTTGTTAAAAATGACTAACTGCATTGGTGTTTATTTTCTTGCCAAGCAAGAGTGACTTAAGTGGCCCTCCTGAACATTTTACGTTCTGGTAGTTGGTCACTTTCTCCTGTATGACTACGATATGAGCATTCCAAAAATATCTGGATTGACCGAATTACATATAAAAGAGTTAAAAATGCATTAAAAAAAATAAACATTTGTATAATACCACTTATCGAATAACACTTCTCAATTAGTGGCATTATACAAGTGTTCAAAAATAATAAACGTGTCATTCCATAAGTTAATGCCAAATCAATAATATGTACCTACATGTAGGTACAATAACAAATACACAATATGAAAAAAAGGGTCATTATAATATCGTAAAAATAAGGGATGTTTATTTGTTCAAGCAATATAAGCAAAAAAAAAAGACAAAATTAAACGTACAAAATCAAAATCTAAGCTTTTCTACGTTTTCAACATTTGAGTGTGTCGAAATACTTGTTCACAAATCTAGGTTTCTGCACTTAGGAGTTACTTCACATTTTTGACATCTCAACAAAGATAAAGAAGAATATGGAATCCAATAAAAGATGGCTATAATGCACTCAATCACGGAACGTCACGATATTGATCATATATGTATGACTTCCGAAATTCTGGTAGTGTGGTTGTCAATCATGGGTAAAATGGTGAATATTACACCTAAGTGATCACGTAACCAGCCTATGAAAGGTCGTAAGACATATAAATACCCAGACTTCTATATTCTTTTTCATGTTGAGATGTCTAAAATTTTGTTACTTTTATTTTGTTTCAAATCCTTGTTGACAAATTCGGGTTTCTCCACTTCTCAACGAAGATTAAGCAAAATGTGCATTTTCGAGTATTAACGGAGTAAATACTCAAGACTTATTATCGAGACATATTCTTCTTCCCGTTCTTCCATTTTCTAAATATCCAGATATCAATGTTTGAAATAACTCCTAAGTGGAAACAACCAGTGGGAAAAGAAGCAGAGGAAGACCGAAAAAAACATGGCACGATCAGGTATGCCAAATACTTGAAAGTGGTCAGGTTAGGAGTCGTAACAATCGGCGGGTATGTATGAGGAGATGCATGAACGTGGAAGAGGCGAAGAATGTTTGCAAGGACAGAGTGGTGTGGAGCTCTATTTTCTCTGCCTACCCATGTGGGGAAGCGGCGTGATGGTTAGTTAGTTAGTTAGTTAGGAAACAACTAGATTTGTAAACAAGTACTTGAACACGATCTAAATATTGTTTGCTATCAAAGTTCTAAGAATGTAAATTGATGATGTGTCTAAATAATCACATGAATATTTATATGGAGAATGAAAATTGTTTTTATTATTATTGTGAACCGAGTAAATAATAAGCAATTGAAATTGCTGTTGAAAAAGGCTTATTAATTTTAATTGCTTATTAACAAGAAATAATAATAAGCTTAATTTGAATGATTTCTTGAAATATCATAATACCAAAATACAAATGTTTTGAGCATACTCGGAGAAGAATTAAGAAATTGTAGAAATATGAGAAGATTAAAAAACAATACGGTATAATAATACCAATTCAATGTAATAACAATTCAGGAATAAATGTTTTGTAAACATGTAAACATACTGAACTCAGTGAAAATAGTACAGAAAACCATAATTATTATTTTAAAAATTTCAAGTCCCAAATATAGAATCCATTTATAAAAAAACCGCAGTTTTTCAAATACTATAGGGTGACAACTATTTAAATCTAACAAAAAATTTATCATCGAGATTCTCAAACGATTTTTCTACTCTAAAATGCAACACCAAGCAATTTCAGCAAAACTTCAAATATTTGGCAATCAAACATTTCAATGAACTCTCTAAAGAAATAAAAAAAATAGATGATATAAAAATCCTTAAGAAAAAAATTAAAGCTCTAAACATTTAAATCTTTAAAAAAATATATAAAAAAACTATTATATCTTTTATTATATAACATTAAACCACGAGTGTAAGTCCCTTTCCAAGGACAAGAGCACAGACTCTTTTATGGAGAGGCACAGCGAATCGAAATATAAAAGTTCTCCACATGTATAAATGATTCAAATGTTATTAGGTTATAAATAAAAATGTAAATATATTAAATGAATAAAAAAAAAAGTATTTTACTCGCACGTACATGTACATTATGGTGTGATTTTTGTTGAGTTTTGAATTTAGTGACGTAAAAGGTCTCAAAAGAACCCTTCAAAATCGAAACAGGGTATTTGAGTTTTTTTTTCTCAAAATGCCATATTTCAAAAAAAGCTTCCTAAAAATATACAATATTTTATCGATTTTTAAAAATCAGTTTGTGATCTTCTTTTGCTTAGAAATAGCTGTTTAAAATAAATGTTTAAAACATTTTAAATTTATTAAATTCAAATTGGAATATATAAATAAATGTTTGTAATATTCTTTTGTTTTTTGCAAAATGTGGCGATAGATGGTGTTAAAAGATTTTCAGATTTTTTAAAAATACATATCATACGCTCGATAACCTATATGATAAAATAACAACCATGTAATTTTTCCACATGAATTTTATTTTACCAGCAATTGGGTTTCGTCGACTGGTGACTAGTGACCAGACTGGTGACTAGTGACTAGTGACCAGTCTGATGATGTCGGTTACGACGAAACTCGGTTGCTGGTCAAATAAAATTCATGTGGAAAAAATTACATAGTTGTTATTTTATTATATAAAATGCAGTTCCACCAAGAAATGGCAGCACAAAACTTAAACCTCGATAACTTAGTAAGAAAACATTTATAAAACGTTTAAATCAAAAGTTGCACTTAAAAATCAGATAAAAACGGTATCAAGCATTACTTACAGAAGTTAGTGCAACTGGGTCATAATAAATTACATTTTAACGAGGTATTTCAAAGAGTATACCCTGGTTTTTATTAAAATTTGATTCCTTTGAAAGGTGAGTTCAAACCCAGACGAGAGGGTATGAAGTGTAAGAAGTCCAATATAAGGTTTTCGGTTGTGTCACGTTCGAGACAATCTGTATGTGAATTATGAAAGAGTTAAATCGGTCTAAATCGAAGTTCAATAGCGGACGATTGGCCGTGTCCATGAATATAAAATGCCCGTATCATTTATTGATTCGACTCTAATGGGCGTGCAGACACCCTAAACGGTCCATGGGCTCATAACAATAAGGATTCCGTGTATAAGTGTCAGTAAAAATGTAATTTTACTAACATTTTACGGCTATTTTTACTATAACTTTAACCCTTTTTTCAATATTCCGTTTTATTATTCAATATCATTGAATGAAAATTCTGAAATGTTGGTTTCGAACGACCTTTCCATGTGTTAAATATTGTAAACCGGTTACAATTTTGTTCAGTAAAAAAATATTAAATTTTATCAAGTAAGTATCAAGATTAAATGAAAATGCGCATAAAGCACCATGCACGTGATAAGAAAAAGTTCTTAAAATTAGTTATAAGAGATTTTTATAGTGAGAGCCAGAGAAACACAGTAGGTACCACAAAAATTGCAGCAATATAATTTTTTTATAAATACATATATGGTTCATTAAATATTTAAAATTTAAAACTTAGTTATATATTAATAGCTGTACATGGAAACTAGTCGCAACAAAATAAAATATTCATATGGTACTCGTAAAAAACAAGTGTTTTAAAAAAAAAAATTATATAAAAAAGACACTTGCTTTTTACTGCATGAAATAATGATGTTATTTATTTGACATTTAAACATACATAGATGAAGAAGAATATGGAAGTCTGGGCTTACGACCGTCATAGGCAGGTTTAAGCGATCACTTTTCTAACGTGTAGTATTCACCAATTCTACACATAATTGGCAGCCACACTTCTCAAATTCCTGGAACTTCTACATATAATATATTTGGAGAAAATCCAGATTTGTAAATAAGTATTTTGACACACTCAAAATGTTGTATTTTTAGTTAGTGTTTTCAATAATGACTGTTATCAGGTTTTCATTAAAAATTCTAAATTTGCATGCTTCTCCTTCCTGCATAATATTTATTTATTACTACCCTGGACTGGTACCTGAAGCGGGGGGCTGATCACCTTTCCTTCATTTGTAAACGATTAAGATAACACTGAGTTTACATGAAGCAGTGCCCTATGCACCATTGGGGTGTGGATAAGGGTTTTATTATTATTATTGCTCCTTCCTGCTAAATCTATTATTTTATATAATACCCTTTTTTTTAAATCTCTGAATGTTTTTTAATAGTTTTATAACATAAATGTGGAATTGTTTAATTGGCTTTTTTTAACGTAACTATTTTTGTTAATGTAGTGTAATGTTTATTATTGCGAATGTAACTATTGTTTATTTTATCATTTTTTTATATGTATGCTGTACAATTCCCGAACAAATAAAAAAATCTAACGACCCAGTTGTTCTCTCCATATACTTAAAATATTTTAGATACATACGTAAGAAGTCATAATATTGCACTCTCTTTTGCTCGCGTTCCGGAATTAAAGCTTGAATAAATAATTATCATTTTCTCTGCTAACCAGATGTTCCCATTATTAAAATAACATTTAGTATGAAAATATTGCCCAGAGAAGCAAATATCATTTCACATATAAAAGAGGTAGATTATCCATTTATTCCCTGCTTTTCGGTGGAAAATGAAATATTTTATCACATATATATTTTTTTTGAGAAAATGTACATATTATAATTTAAAAAATCATAACCTTTAAAAAATACACATTATTTTTTCTAAAATGCACTAGATTTTTACCCTACAGATGATTGATAAATACATATATATATATATATATATATATATATATATATATATATATATATATATATATATATATATATATATATATATATATATATATATATATATATATATATATATATATATATATATATATATATATATATATATATATATATATATATATATATATATATATATATATATATATATATATATATATATATATATATATATATATATATATATATATATATATATATATATATATATATATATATATATATATATATATATATATATATATATATATATATATATAGATATATACATATATATTTTATTTTATTTATTTTATTTTATTGGAAGGAAGAACAACAGTTACAATATATGATACATACAGAATACAAAAAATAAAATCATGAGTACCAATTATAGTTCTTCACAACTATACATAAGAGAGGTCTATATAAAGGAAGAGACATGAGACAAGGATAGGATAAAGAGAAAAGGAGATGGCAGTGATAGGAAGGAAAGAAAAGGAAAGGACAGGGAATAGAATTACTTTTTTAGGTTTATAAGATTTCGAACAATTTAGCTTTAAATTTTAAAAGATTGGAGTAGAACATATCAAGGTCGGTACAACATTCATTAAATTTTCCACAACTTCGATAAATAAAGGAATTTTTTGTATAGTTCTTTGTTGGTGCTGGATTATAAAAGGTATGACTATGTCTATTGATTCTAATTGGACAGTGAAAAGGTATCTGCGCAAGAAGATAAGGGCTCTCAGTCATATTATTTATAACTTTATACAAAAAACATAAATCTGATATATTCCTACGTTTACTAAGTGAAGATAATTTATGGAAGGCTAAAGATTCTTCATAAGAGTTGAAACTTAAATGAAGCTTACCATCCATCATTTTTAGAAATTTATTTTGAATACGATCAAGTTGAGCTATATATATAGCGTACTGAGGGTTCCAAACGACTGAGGCGAATTCGAGGTGACTACGAACATAAGCGTTATATAAAGTTACAAGAGATGATGTATTTTTAAATGGTTTAGTGGTTCGAAAAATAAAACCTAAGTTTCTGTAGGCCTTATTAACGCAGGCTTCAATATGTGAAGAAAACAAAAGTTTCTCGTCCATTATGACACCAAGGTCTCTTAATTCAGTTTTCCTGGTCAGCCGACTATTGTTAATTTCATAATCAAATATAATTTTATTTTTTTTTCTTGAGAACGTAATGCTAAAACATTTATTGACATTCAGAAAAAGCTGATTAAGATTACAATAAGACACTAGATTATCGAGATCGTTTTGCAACCTGGAACAATCGTCTAAAGACTTGACTCGTATAAATAACTTGGTATCGTCAGCAAACATGAGAAAATTTTGATTGATATATTTGTTAATATCGTTTGTGTATATTAAAAATAATAATGGGCCCAGGTGGGATCTTTGGGGAACCCCAGAAGGAATCATAATGTAATTAGAAGTAAATCCTAGAACCGCTACCGCTTGGCTTCTATTTTCAACATAAGAAATGAGCCATCTAAGAAGATCACCATGAATACCCATTTCGCGAATCTTACGAATCAAGACATTGTGATTTATTTTGTCGAAGGCCTTGGCAAAATCAGTATATATGGCGTCCACCTGGTAGCCCTCTTCCATGGCCGATAGTATGAAATGATTGAACTCAAGCAAATTTGACTCAATCGATCTGCCTCTTAAGAATCCGTGTTGGTTCAATATAATGTCATTTCTTATTACTGGGTTGATTTTATCCGTGACAATTTTTTCCATAGTTTTTCCAAAAAGTGGAAGTTTGGATATCGGTCTATAATTACTGATATCGGATCGGTCACCACCTTTGTGGATAGGAGTAATGAGTGCTCTCTTCCACACGGAGGGAAAACATCCCTCTCTAAAAGATTGTGTATACAACTTGGAGAGCGGAATGGAAAGTTCCACAGCACAATGTTTAATAAGCAAAGGGTGAATACTGTCTGAACCAGGACCCTTATTTACATCAATATTACTAAGGTATTTAAGGACAGTAGGTCGATCAAAGTCAATTATATTCAATGAAGTGCTTGTTTCGTTATCATTAGTTTGAGGAGGCGCCATACATGATGTACTGCCAGAAGAGTCAGGTACAAAAACGGACTTAAAATAATCGTTAAATTGATTTGATATGGATAAACCGTCACAGAAAGATACATTGTTTAAATGCATTGACGACGGTAGATTAGAGTTGTTACATCTTTTGTATTTAGAAAATGACCACAAAATTTTTGGGTTTGTTTTCAAGGTTTCTTCCACACTTTCAATATATTTTTCGTAACATATTTTATGAACGGTTTTTTGACGAGATCTTAAGAGGGAAAAAGTTTGAAAATCTTCAACTTGTTTAAATTTCTTCCATTTTTTATGGAATTTAGATTTTTCTTTCAATATCTTTATTAGGGCTTTGCTGTACCAAGGGGGGTATTGATTAGGGCTAAAAACTATTTTTTTAGGGACACGTAATTCAATTATATTATAAATAATGTTATAGAATTTATCCGTAGAATCATTTACGTTCATATCATGGAATTCAAGATCCCAATTTACTTGAGCGAGGTCCTCTTTCATTTTGGAATAATCAGCCTTGTGGAATAGCTGGACTTCTCTTGCGTTTGGCTTCAGACATCTTGTGGGATTCAAGAATGAAAGTTGAAAGTCAATTATTAGAGATTTGTGGTGGCTGTCTTCGGGAACAATCGGATGCGTGCAATGAGATGTAAGGCAGTGGATAAAATTAGTCATAACGAGATCTAAAATCCTATTAAGTCTGTTGCGTTCATTATTAAATTGTAGTAAACATATATATATATATATATATATATATATATATATATATATATATATATATATATATATATATATATATATATATATATATATATATATATATATATATATATATATATATATATATATATATATATATATATATATATATATATATATATTTATATATGTATATGTAAGGTGCCTGAACATGAACAATATTTCACAATTGATTTATATATATAGTACTTCCAAGAATTCGAGTAGTGTGGTTGTCAATATTGGGTAGAATTAGTGAAAGTTATACGAGTAAAGTGTGATGTAAAGTGATCACGCATTTTTACCCTACAGATGATTGATAAATACATATATATATATATATATATATATATATATATATATATATATATATATATATATATATATATATATATATATATATATATATATATATATATATATATATATATATATATATATATATATATATATATATATATATATATAAATATATATATATATATGTATATAAATATATATATATATATATATATATAAAAAAAAAAAAATATATATATATATATATATATATATATATATATATATATATATATATATATATATATATATATATATATATATTTATTTATATATATATATATATATATATATATATATATATATATATATATATATATATATATATATACATACATATATATATATTTATATATATATATATATATATATATATATATATATATATATATATATATATATTTATATATATATATATATACATATATATATATATATATATATATATATATATATATATATATATATATATATATATATATATATATATATATATATATATATATTTATACATATATGTATATGTAAGGTGCCTGAACATGAACAATATTTCACAATTGATTTATAAATATAGTACTTCCAAGAATTCGAGTAGTGTGGTTGTCAATATTGGGTAGAATTAGTGAAAGTTATACGAGTGTAAAGTGATCACTTATACCAGCCTATAACGGTCGTTAGCCCCGTTAATGCCCAGTCTTCCATATACTTCTTCATCTTTGATGGGATGACAAAAAATAATGTGAAAAATAACTCGTATAATTGGAGATAATCCAGATTTGTGAACAAGTATTTGGACACACTCAAAATGTTGTAACGACTAACTGCATTGATGTTTATTTTCTTTCCAAGCAAAAGTGACTTAAATGGCCCTCCTGAATATTTTACGTTTTGTTAGTTGGTCACTTTCTCCTGTATGACTACGATATGTATAATATTTACTTTGGACATGAGGCATTCTCGTATATATTTTGTGCCAGTCATCCCCGTATGCATAATGATTTGAGTGATAATTCTACATGTGGCGAGTTGACAACGAGTGACTATTATTCACACTGATAACACTTTAATAAATTTTGTAGGAACCATCAAGTCGGGGCGGGGTGGGTGTTATTTCCCGTGGGTAGAGTTCGTCACAAAAATAGGGGTTCGTTCGCAAAGGAGTGGGAGTACAAACACTTTTTAAATTAATTTGTATTCAGTAGCATCCCATTGGAGGCGCCCTTTGTTTGTTGATAGGGTTAGTTATTAATACTGTAGTGTGACATTTCCTGTGTAAACGTGTCTAATTAGAAATTATAATGAGACACTTGCATAGTCAATAAATGAAAGAATATCATGATAGGGTTTTTAATTATACTCACTATCAACCCTGATCAATATTCATATTGATCAGGGTTGATAAAAAAAACATTAACCGATTCATTTGTCACTTTGTGGTAATATCTTTCCATTTCTAATTCAAATACTACTTGGTTATTACGACTATTTCATTAAATCTATTATGACACGTGTTTTGATGCATTTAACATCATACAGTATTTGAAAATAATGAGGAAGACATCGAAATACTTGTTACAATAGGTTTCAAGAAATAGTGTCATTTACCTTATAAAACTCAAATTAAAAATTGATAGAAACGGTTAAGTAATTTTTTTACAAAAGCTAACTAACCATTACTACACTTCACCGCAAGAGTAGGCAGATATAATAGAACGCTATACCACTCTGCATTCAACTCTTCTACATTTAGGCTCACTTCAAATATACCAACTCCTTTATTCCATACCTCCAACTCCTGACCTGACCAATTTAAGTATTTGACGAACTGATCATGCCAAATTTTCCTCTGCTCCTAATTTCAACAACATTGGCCTCATGAATAATCATATCAACATACCTTTCTTAGTTTTTTTAGGAAGATAAAAAATGGAAACGATCTCCTTATAACGTTAACTGGTAATTGATGGCCATAGCTATTTTTTCGATACAATTTATCAATATCAAAAAGCTCTCACAAAAATAAATATATTTAGTAGAATCATAAATCACGTTTTGAATTGCATTAATAATAATGTGTTACGGAATTCTACAGAATAAAAAGGCTTAATCAATGTATAACAATTTGTACAAAAATTGCGAAACAGCATGAAAACTTGAAATAAATTATACATACATAATAAGTGTAAGTCCTTCTCTAAGCACAAAAGCTTAGTATCTTTATTGGAGAGAACTGCGTTATTAATTTTAAGATTACAAAAATAGAAATGTCTAGAAAACGAATTATATTTTTTTAAATTATAACTATTAATTAAATTTGTAAAAATCTTATACTCATATCGTCTCAACACATTGACTTGCCAAATTAGTAGAAAAAAATCGATCCTAGTGGCCACAACTGTAAACAGACTGAATACAAATATGAAGATTGCTGTTCATTTGTTTTTAATGTTTTTTCATAAATCACAGAGTAACAAAAATGTAATGATAATCACATATTTATTGCTCTGTGTTTCATGAAAAATTGTATACGCGAAAATAATAATAATAAATAAAACAAAAATAATTAAAATAACATTTTGAGTGTGTCCAAATACTTATTCACAAATATGGATTATCTCCAATTAGGAATAATTAATATTTTTATGATGGTCGTAAGCCCCGTAAATGCCCAGACTTCTATATTCTTCATCAAAAACTTCTTGCTTTTTCAATAAAATTAAAATTATTTTAATGAGCCCATGGTACAAACAAAAATAAATTTACAAATATCACGAATTTTCAATTTCAATTTCAATTTCATAGCTTGACATGACAGGTTTAAAATTATATTCTATGCCATTTTATTCGATGACAAAGTCGAAAAAAATACAGAAATACTACAGATATTGATTGATAACAAAAATAAATAATAAACCACCTGGCAAGTCATTATTCAAAATTATAATCTATTTGAATGTAAATAATTAATTTAAAATGACAAAATTATTAGATATTATGATGCTTACAAGAGAAGTGGTCTAAGTTCATGTATGCTGAAATAGACATTCATCTCTAAAAAAATGCAAATAAAAGCATTATTTCATTCTAGTACTAACTCTCCTTTAACCTTTACCCACAGCCAGTAGTGCAAAGGGTACTGTTTCGTATATACGAAGTGTTATCTTGATCGTTAAATATTATACATGAAAGAAAAATAATCACCCTTGTGTTTCAGGTAACCAGTCCAGAATAATAAGAAATAATGGTAGAATAAAAAAATCACTAATATTTACTTTGACTCATTTGGGATTCGAATTTGGGACATCTAGTACGACAGTCAAATGCATTGATCACTATATTATGGAGGCGGTGAAGTAAATGTCGCACCAGGTAAACTAAATGTTAGGATTTTTAATGAATATTAAGTACGTACTAATAATGTGCTTTTGGTGATTGCGTTTTTGGGAGCAGATAAAAATTTTAAGAAGAATTTATATAGAGTGATGCCTCGCGTAAGAATTTAATTCGTTCCGGGATAAAATCGTTATGCGAAATTTTCGTAATGTGAAATTCATTTTCCCATAACAATACAAGTTTGAAAGGATAATTTGTTCTGTAGCATAAAATATGATAAATATTAAAAAAAATTAAACACTTGAATAAACGACTTAATAAGTTTTATTTTCATATACGACTAGTTTCGAAAGCTTACAGATGTTTTCATCTTCTGGTAAAAATTAAAGTTTTAATAGTTTTCGAAACTAGTCTTATATAAAAATAAAACTCATTAAGTAGTATATTCAAGTGTTTAATTTTTAAAAAAATAATCAACATGTCATTCCACAAAGTTTATGCCGAATCAATAAATAATAAAATATGATACTGTTGTGCTTGGAGTTCTTCTGCTGTCAGCTCTACTCAATGTTTTTTGAAGACCACAACGAATTGCGTTGGATGCCTGCAACCTTGGATCGCTCGTGCGGCAAGATGAAATACGATACAGTCCATTGTGTGAAGCGAGGTTCGTTGTGTGAATAGCGTAATGGACGAAAAGAATGCGCGTCGTGCACAGCGTTCGTTATGCGAGGCATTCGTTACGCGGGGCATCACTCTTTAACCATTATTTCACTCCGTACCTATACATTTATATCAATCTTGAAACCATGAACTGATAAAACCGCTTTATTATAATGCTGGATTTCACTTACTCGGTACTTGAAGACATGTTTCACTTGTATTTTAAACAATAAAGATAATGTTAATAAATTATTCGATGGTAGTACGATATTTCTAGAATACGGTCGTAATGAAAAAATATGTAATAGATATTTGAATATTGTATTTCGACCAATCAGTGAAACGAGAAAGCTACTATCTGATATTATAATTTTATGACAGTAATTTATTTCTCATTTGTTGAAAATATTGATTACTTTTTTTTTAAATCCTTTAAAAAGTATCCTATATTTTATGTAATCATATTAATTTATTTAAGCCACATGAAAATGACAAAAAAAAACACTTTATTTATCGATTGTAATATAAATAAAAATATAAATGTTCGTTTGTTCAAAATCTCAAAAGTTATTCACGGATTTCTTTGAAATTTTGACACAATGTTGCATTTGTATACGCGCGGGTTTTGATACACACATGTAAGAGATAATGTTATTTCGTACACCGAAAGTTAGTAGTAGGAGTAATTTTTAACATTTTTTTACATTTCAAAAAGATGAAGTAGAATATGAAAGTTTTGGTATTAACAGGGCTTTCATAGGCTGTTTAAGTAATCACTTTTCCAATAAAGATGGCTTTTGTGAACTCATATGTACAGTCATGAGATTAATGATATATGTAGGAGTTCAAAAAATTTGTGTTGTATGGTTGTCAATTATGGATAAAATGGTGAACGTTACACGTGTATAAAGTGATCAGTTAGCCATGCTATGGCAGGTCATATGCCCTGTAAATATTTTTACGTTCACATTCTTCTTCATCTATATTGAGATTAAAAAAAATAGGTTAACGATGTAACCTGTCGAAAACAAAAAAAAACCCTGATACATGTAATATGTATCTAGGAGTTCCAAAAATTTGTCCGAGTCGTGTGGTTGTCAATCATGGATAAAATGGTGAACGTTACACGTGTATAAAGTGATCAGTTAGCCATGCTATGGCAGGTCATAAGTCCTGTAAATAGCATGACTTTTACATTCTTTTTCATTTTAACTTACGTTGTTTAATTTACTTTTTTATAAAAAAAGAAATGTAAAACGAACTCCCTCTCTAAACACAAGTATCTACTTTATTAGAGAGGTAGAAACGTTGTATTTGAAATGTATTGTATAATTACTACCTGTTTTGTATTATTTAAATATGTATTTTGTAAAAACATAAAATCAATAATTATTTTTTAAAAGATTTTAAAAAAACGTTTACGATATAACTTGTCAAAGAAAAAACAACTGGGTACTATATTTATATGGTACCATATATCTGTAATTTCAAGTACTTATCACTGTGGCTAGTATTTTAGAGCTTACATAGAATGTTTGATGATATCGCTGTATTTTATTAGGTCTACAACGTGTTATTGTGTCGTTATACCCGTATTTGGGCATTTATGAGCGTTTAATTAAAATTTTCCACGTGTAGTTTGCAAACGACCAAAGTATGTACGAGAAAATAAGTTAATTTCAAATTTGCGGTAACCGATTTCGATAAGTCTGTCAAAATATAATAAATATATAACGAATATTTAATATCGCAAATGCCGAGAAAATGGACTTTGGATAGGTGCGTTTAAATAATGTTCGAAACATTTTCCCGAAGTACAAGTATTTCGGTGACACTGTGATTAATGAACAATCTGAACTAGGGTTCAACTTGGGTTGAACTTAGTTTTACAACCGGGTTGACTGTATTTAAAGTTGACGGGTTGCCGAATAGTGAACCTTATATTATTAATAGATATCGAAAATGTCAAGAAACCTTTCAATATCACTGATAAAAAAGTAATTGTACATCTTTTTCATTCACTTTACTTTTTTCAGTCACCTTGTGGCAATATCTGTTCATTATCATTTTAAAAATTACATGAAAATTAGATTAAAAAACCATTATTTATTTAAACCTAACACACTTGCGTTTTAATGCTTTCGGCATCATTATTCAACAATGATAAATGCACCGAAATACATGTTACCATAATGGATTTTTTAGGGAAAAGTGGTATTTACGTTAAAAATTAACAATTACGTATTTAAGTTAAATTTAAATAAAAAATTAGGTTGAGATTAAATAACAAGGCTAGTGATTTTTCAATCTTGCTCATTAAAAAAGTTCATTTCTTTAAAATCGGTGCGGATTGTAGATAAATAGGTACAATTTTAACATTTAATTCAGTGTTAATTTAAAGAAAAAATTAACCATTTAATAGTTTGAACTGATAACGTAAATATGTTTCACTAGCTTATATAAGTATAATATGTAACTGTCACACAACAAAGAAAATTAACGGTAGGGATATAAATTGTATTGTGTTGAAAAATAAACAGAAAATAACTGAAACGAAAGCATTATGTAAAACTGTATACCCTGGAGATTAATAATGATATTGTAACATTTTTTTCGTACACATACATATATTTATTTACGGATACATAGTGCGATTCTCTAACCTAACTCTTATTGATTCAATGTTAAAACAAAAAGGTGATTACATATAGTAATAAACAAATTAGTGAACTGGCTACTTAAATACTTTTAGTTGGTAGGCAGATATTATTTTTCGCAATAAGCCTGCCAATGTACACATTTCTTTTCTGCACATAAAGTTTGAATAAATAAAATAAAACGAGATATCCATTCGCAAAAAAGGTCGTATTATCAAAAAAATTGCAAAAATACAGATTCAAATTAAAATTAATTAAAAAGTTACTACGCATTTCTCTACATTAAAAATATTGCAATAAACAGCATAAAAGGTGTTGTTTTTAGAAAAGAATAAAACAATGACACATCTACATCTACATATATGTATATATATATATATATATATATTATATATATATATATATATATATATATATATATATATATATATATATATATATATATATATATATATATATGTGTATATATATATATAAATATGAACATATAAATATATATATATATATATATATATATATATATATATATATATATATATATATATATATATATATATATATATATATCTTTAAATTAGAATTTAAATTTAAATTACAAAAGGCTTACAGTGGGGAAACGGCAGAAAAAGAGGAAGAAGAAGAAGAACTGATGGTGAGGTAGGAGAATTGCAGTATACGTGTTCAAAACACTCACATTAATGGTATTTCCTATTTGGCACATGTCGCGGATATAAAGAGGCAAAGCGACAACACGTTGAATTAATTACCTTTAAATTAACTGTTAGCCTTCGGATGGCCAGAATAAACAGGGATTTGTCGCGTGTCTCATTCTACTCTCACAGAACGTAATAAATTAACATAAAATTAAAGCGGCGCAATTTAAACACAGAGGATGGGTATTGTAGAGATCAACAATATTAAAAGTGGCATTGAGATAGGTTTTCTGAATGCCAAAGGCAATTTTCATCAGCGCCTGAGGCGATAATGTAAACCGCTGAAAGTTTTATTAAATGGTAATGTTTCCGTAAAATATTGCCACGAGAGTTTATCTAATGTATTAATACAGCCAATCATTTTAGGCGTTTAAAAATATTCATAAGATAAACAAATTTCCATAGTTGAACCGTAAAATATTTATAAACCGAATTGTTGAGATCGAATTTTATAATGAAAATACGACACTTTTGTTAAATTGTTCTCTTTTGGTAATTCGTGATCTATCAGAATTAATATTCTGAAATTAATTGATGTTTTATTGTTTTTTGACATCTCATCAAAGATGAAGAAGAATATGGAAGTCAGGGCATTTACGGGGCTGACGACCGTCATAGGCTGGTTTAAGTGATCACTTTACACACGTGTAACATTCACCATTCTACCCATTATTGACTACTCAAATTCTAGGAAGTTCTATATATATGAACCAATTTAGAAACCTTGTTCTTGAATCACTAGAACCTCACTAGAGACATCTATTGGTGAGATGTAAAGAAGCTTTTTACTAAGCAGAAACTCTCATATTAATAACTCCTGTAATTGGAGATAATCCAGATTTCGTGAACAAGTATTTGGACACACTCAAAATGTTGATGTTTTATTGATTTACACTATGAAAAATAACTTTCACATCACACAGTTTGTATTTGAAAGAATTTATAAAATATCTATTTTGTTATTAAAATTCAGTAACCGATATGATGCATTCAATGATGTTTATAGTCATATTCAAAATATTTTCTACTGCATTGTTTTTATTATTTACAAAGAGGCTAGTTGAAATAAGTATTCATTCAAACCCTTATCCGCACCCCAATGGTGCATAGGGCACTGCATCATACAAACGCAGTGTTATCTTGATCGTTAACACATGAAGGAAAGGTGATCAGCCCTCCGCTTCAGGTACCAGTCCAGGGTATTATGGAATAAATATTACAGTGAAAAAATCACTTATATTTATTTCACCCCCCTGGGAATCGAACCCGGGACCTCCAGAACGGTAGCCGAGCGTGCTGACCATTACACTACGGAGGCGGACAAAATGAATGAAATAAGTATACCGTCTTTAAAAAATGAAGATGGCTAAGATGAAATCACACATTGATACATCTGAAAAATTATCATATAATTGAAACATACACACAAAGTCGATATTAAAAGTATCTGGCAACCTACACTCATATCGTATAGATTATTTTTATAAAATATTGTTATTCCTTTTCTTTATAAATACCTGAATAGGTACAACCTACGTTGAGGCATTCATTTACATTATTTTAATCATGCTATAGCGTCTAAAAAATATGCAGAAAATAATCCATATACTTGCGTGCTTAAATCAATGCATACATAAATTACAGTTTAAAATAAATCTTAATAATATCATTTATACAGTACAAACAAAAGTTATGTGCAGATTTAAAACTTTCTTCTCTACAGTGTTTAATCTTCATTCTTCCCCATTAACTTATTATTTCATATAAAAATATATTTTGGCTCAAAATAATAGGACAAAGAAAATTTCCGAAAAGGTCAGAAAATTTATTTCTCAACACTCGATAAATCATATTTACGATACTTAAGAAAAAGCGCTCACGGCCGACAATTTTACAACCCTCTTGTCTATTGATATTTTTTTTACCAAAACACAAAAACAACATATTTTTGATTAATTACACAAGTTTTTAAATCCGATTATGCCGAGGGATCGTTTGTATGCAAGACTCGTATAAAAAGCACCGAGAGTGCCAGCAAAAAGCTCGAAAATAAAGAGGGTTAATTAATGAGCCCTCCTTTCAAGAAACGTTTCGAGGGCTTAACAGCATTTTTTTTCAACTTTTTCAAAGCTTTTTGGCTTACGGCTCACAAAAACACACATCAAAATATGTTTGTGAACAAGTAATTATGAAAGTGTATGCAAATATGTTTACAGAGTGCTCCAGAAATGTACTTAACATACATGTTTTAATCCCGAGGCATGTATATATCCAAACTTGTATCAAGGATTGGTATGCCATTCATTCGTGTGATGTAATGAGAGTTGGACCTTTATTTGAAACGAGAGGGTGCATATTCTCTACGTCATTAATTAATTAATTATCATATAGGTGTCTCGACGTGATATGAAACATGCATCATTCCTCTTTATATGAAAGACGATAGAATTCTGAGCATCACAGGGGTTACGCCCTGGCATTTGGCTGGCTTAAGCGATCACTTTATACACTTGTAACGTTCACCATTTTGTCCGTTATTGAACATGGACATTACATTAATTCTTGAAACCTATATATATGCAACGGTCTCAGAAATATTCACACGTAAATGAACATTTTAAGGGCATATCTGTAAAATTTAGATTTAGCTTCATAAACGCTGTTTGGAAATGATGCGAAATACAACGAAATATATGCCACAAAAGATATTGAGAAATAGTAATATTTAAAGTTAAAGTAAAATAAAAAAGGTTGATTGAATAAGAATTTCATGAAAAATATGTGAGAGAAAAAAAAGAGAATTTCTGAGAACAATGGTTTTAAAAAAAATACGACTTCATTGATGTCATGGATCTGTCCATAGTATTTGCATTGGAACTGTAATCAATACAACACTTGCTAAACTGAAAAAAAGCTAAATCAAACAACAATAAAAAAGATTTTAACAAATATATTAAACAATTGCAATAAATCACCAGCCTGATGATGTATGTTACGATGAAACTCGGTCGCAGGTCAAATAAAATTAATGTGAAAAAGACTACATATTTAATTCTACATTAAAGGATGTTTGGGAATCGCTGCTTCAATAAATCGATCATTCAACGTGTGTGTACGGTTTTGAAACACTGTATTTAAACGTATACGTTCATATCTACGAGTGTGTATTAAACGCGAATATAGGGCATGTGTTTAAAATTACCGTTTGTAATGTGTTACTTATATGACCTTGTGTATTCCATGCCTCCGTACTTACAGGCAGCCCATTTCAAATTAGTACGTCGTATATTTTTGAAGAAGCGGGAATAACTAGGCTATAATTTTAATAACCTTTTATTAAATTTCCTTCGTGTTTGTATGTATGCATCGGCACGCTACGGGGGTGGGTGGGGTGGGTATGGTAATCATCGCAGCCATTCAAGATTAATTTAATTTTCTTTGTCACTGCGAGGGTCGGATAAGAATCTACGTCTGACTATTGTTCCACGATGTACATAGTTGCTGAATAAAGCTCTGTATTGTGAATGCGCTTGGCGTGTTCATTTTTTTTTATCAATCTCACCTTTGTAAAAAGAAATGGTTCGAAAACCAATAGATTTACGTGATAAACATGAAAATAATTAATAGTAATAATAAAACCCTTATCCGCACCCCAATAGTGCATAGGGCACTGCGTCATATAAACGCAGTGTTATCTTGATCGTTTACACATTAAGGAAAAGTAATCAGCCCTCCGCTTCAAGTACCAGTCCAGGGTAATATTGAATAAATATTACAGTGAAAAAACCACTCATATTTATTCTTACCCCCCTGGGAATCAAACCCGGGTCTGACCATTACACTACGGAGGCGGACAGAAAAAATTAGAATGGAAAATAATTAGAATGGATAATTTGTCCATTTTTGTGCAGAAATATATCTTCAAGGGCGCTTAAAAATAACAGGTGAATAACGTTTATATTGTACTGAATTAAAATTATTTTCAACATTCCATACAAAAAAAGTTTTTGATGAAAAAAATATTCTTCATTTTGCGACAGCTGTTTCGCAGAAGAGTGAGGTAGCTGTTAAGAATTAGGGATGCTGTTGGAAGTAAAATGAGGGTATTTCAATCACACATTCAAATGACTATCTTAATATTTACGATATTTTGAGTGTGTTCAAATCCTTCTTTCAGTATGTTAAATAATCTAAATAGGATCTTGCATACATCTAAAAAAAAAGGATATCTGATGAGTAAAAGCCTTCTTAAATTAAGCATAGATGACACCTGTGAACGCAAACAAGAACCATCATGAGATTTATGACATATGTATGAGTTATAAAAGTTCATAAGTAAATATTAAGATTTTTGACATCTCAACATACATCATAGATGATGAAGAATGAATAAGTCTGGGTATTAACAAGACTTGACAAAGGTTGGTTAAAATGATCACTTTACACATGTGTTTTCACTATTCTACCCATGGTTGATAACCGCACTACTCACATTTATGCTTCAATTGAAAAGATCTTCCATATACTACTTATGCTTGAAATAATTTCAATGATAAAAAAAACTCCTCATTGAATTCAGTATTTTATTTGTTGTTTCGGCATTAACTTTGTGGTAAGACATGTTACAATGATTAAAAAAAACACTTCGTTTTTTACCACTTGAGTTAACTCAGGTGGTAAAAAACGAAGTGTTCTCTTTAATCATTAATTCAGTATAGATGATAATAAATTTGGGCACTCTCAAATTATCGTAAGTTTGTGCATTTCTCAAAAGCGTTTACAAAATATTCGCGTTACACTAATTTTTGAATCAGCCATGCGTTAAGAGATTCAATAGCGTCGGTGCGCAAATAGTGTTATATTAAGCTAATGAATATACGTTTATCTATTGTCGAAGCCTTCATCTGCCTAATCGCATTGCTGATCCATTCGTGATCGATATTATTACTTCCCCTTAATTAATCTCTGTGTAATACAACGTTCTAAATTTGTCTTTCAAACGTTCAAAATAACGACCCTAATTTCCGTGTTGTACACACAAGGTGGATGTTAGCACTGTACCGTCGGAAGATTTAGGTGGGGATTATTCACATAGTTTGTGGGGTGGAATGAATGAAAGGAAGCACGTAGAAATAACGCTAACAAAAGTTAAGCCATGCTATATGGGTTTGCGTTAAAGTAATTTGACAGCCTTTAACGCAAAAATTAAATAATGATACACCATATAACCATTTGTATTTTTTTTTGTCATTTGCCATTTGTTTTTATTTTACATTTCTTCAAAAAATATTATAATTAATTTTAGTAAATACGTTTGGAATCTATGCAGATGTACGACTACTACTATTACGCTATTTATCTGAAGAGAGGACGGAAGGACATATTTTTCTATCCTAGCACTCACTATTACATAAAATAAAATTAGAGATATTATGTATAAATGAAAAAAAACAAAAACAAAAAACTTATATAATTAAATAGTAAGCACAAAAATTTTTCTGCTTTTAAAAATTCGGAATTAAACTAAATTGCTCACTTACTATTACGCCACGTCGCCACAAGATAGGGAGACAGAATTGAATGGCTTAACACTCATTGTAAACATTCTTCGCATCTTCCACATTCATGTATCTTCTCATTAATAAACCCCGATTATTGCGAATCCTGACCTGACTACTATCAAATATTTGAAATACTTGATCATACCAAGTTATCCTCGGTCTTCTTTGCCTTTATTAACCATTTCAATTAAAAAAACACGAATAATCAAATACCCTTTATAAAATAAAACGTTTCGACAGTAATTTTATCATATTCAAGGATGTCCATCCCTAAGATAAGATTAGGTCTTTGTCGAAACCGGCTGGAAAAAAGTGTTAAAAATAAAAGTGGTTTAAAACCAAGTTGGAGTTTAATTTTATAAAATGTGCCACAAAATATTTGCAAAAAACATCCAAGAAATTGAATAACCAACTTTTATTTTTTTTGCTTAGTGCAATTAGCAATTAAAATAATAATGAATTTATGCTAAGTGCCCATAAACACGAATCAGCAATGTGTAAGCAATGCCTTTGATAGGAGATATTTCAAGTCCTGGATACATTGTTAATAATATAAAATCAATTCGAAAAGATTGAAACCGCGATTAATTTCTCGCAAGCGTGTTTTCTACGCTAATTAATAGTTAAATTTATCAGACTTAATTGTTTAGATTAAACCAATCAGAAATTGCGTTCATGTTCAAGGCCCTAAATTTTCTCGATAAATTACGAAGGAACAACTGGAGAAAATATAATCTCGTTAGCTGAAATTAATTAGTTTAAAATTCATTACATAATTTATTTATCCCAAAAGAGTGAGTAATATAAAAGTACTTTACATAATCTTTGATCTTTTATATATATAATGGATTTCATATTTTATTTGGAAAGGGATGAGCAACATCTATTAATAATAGATTTTGTATGAGAATCTCAATGTTGTAAGTCACAATTATTAAAAATCAATAGTGAACTATATTTATTATTAAAATCATGCTTAAAAAAAAATCTACTTTTCCTTCCAACCAATTATTTCAGGAAGCCGAACTTTTGGAGCTACGAGAAATCTATTGCCAACAGTGTCTAAAATATGTTTATTTGCGCCAACATTTATTTCCTAAAAATAATTATAGATCTAGCCAACGAATTAATAATTTATTAGAAATCCCTTTTCGTAAATCCAGACTTGCGCAAAGACACTCATTTTTCATAGCTCCAAAACTGTTCAACTTATTCCACAAAGACTATTTGTTAGATGTTAATTCCCTAAGTTCGTGTAAATTTAAAAATTTGCTTAGATTATTTATAAAAGAGACAGATTTAAGTTCCTTTTTCATTTAGCACATGATCGCTAGCTTTTTACTTTTTTACTTTGTCATCTTTTTTATGTTTAAGTTTTAATTAAAAAAAAATTGCTCACTGAGAGTCAAGTATTTTTTTTTTGTATTTAAATTAAGTTTTTTGTATTTTGTATTAAATAATTATACTTAGAAACCTATACCCTTATACCCTGTACTATGACTATTTATTTTGTATACCCACACACAGGCCATGCCTTTGTGTAATGCAAAAGAATTTTAAATAAAGAAAAAAAAAACTCTCAAATATAAGATTGATGAATTTTTCACCGACAAACAAAAGAGTGAAAGAAAAAATATCTATATTAACATATTTTTTTTGACATCTCAACAAATAAATAATCTCTTAAATATTTAGAAAAAATTTACATATTTGTGAATAATAAGTGACCAATTTATAAGAAAAAAAAAAAATTATATCTGGTAGTCAGGCATCTCCTAGTATGTAAAATAACTCCAAAATAAATTTAAATGAATTTTATGAAAGTCTCTGGTAAATAATAAACTCAACTCAACTATTGATGGATCCAACACCTCAACTCACACGTGAAATAAGGTGTCAATCAAAAGATAAATACTTCTGAAATTTGAGAAGTGTAGTTTTCAATTATGGGTAGAATTGTGAATGTTACATGTGATTACTTAAACCAGCCTATAACAGGTCGTGAACTCCATATTCCCGATTAAAAATCTGGTCCTAAAAGGTCCGGTAGAGAAACTTTGGCTTCCATTCGGACCGATCTATTAAAAAACTTGATTTTTCTTGAATAGTATAGAACTTATATGTTGATAATAATAAATATTCTGTGAAATATTTTTTTGGCCAAATGTCCGGTCATGAAAAAGGTACTTAAGCTGAAAATTATTTAAATATTTATATGAAATAAATATAACGTATTTATTTGCATATTTTCACGGACGACATCTGAGCACTTTGAATAGTATGTTTCGCATTATTAATCTCGCTCCATAAATACAGAAAACTCTCAAATGAAAACACTCAAGCTGTCGTGAACACAGTCCAAAGTTGCAACATAAAATGGAGAAATGGCGAGAGCTCGTTTGACACCGGGTACAATTCACGTAGCACGCAACGAAAATGAATTCAATTATGCGACACAAAACCGGCGCAAATTATTAATAAACCAACAGGACCAGTTCATTAAGCTGCAAAGCTCTAAGCTCGGAGTTTTCAAAGCGCAGCGACGCACAGTGGGGTATATTAGCGATCTGGGCGGCCAAAAGTCACTTTTAAAAACATTGTCGCAGGTGTATGAAAAGTATATCAACATGAAATAGAGTATTTTGTTGATGACATGCAATAATTGTATCCCCCCCACGCACATCTCACGTGTCTAATGGTCAGTCGCAAAGTTGTTGTTATTGTGAGTGCACGTGTTTCTCTTTCGCTGTTCGTTTAGTACGCAAACATTTCAGTGATTATTATTATTTTTTTGTATGACACGTATACAATTTAATAATGGATTGTGATCAAGCAGGTAAGATAGTGTATTGTACATAGATTTAAGTTGCAATAGCTAACATATTTACTAAAAAAAAACTAATTTAAATAAGTGCCTTTAAATTGATTTTTCCTTCATTTTTTTTTTAAATAAAGGATATTTAGTTGTGCTTCCGAGTGTTATCCGGCTATAATTTTGATTGTATCAAATAGCTTAGCCCTCTTTCTTTGTATAAATTGAAATTTTTTTTGCAGAATTTTGCTCTTTTGCAAGAAATCGCTCTTTTAAGATGAGTCAGCACAATAATGAAAACTGAACTACGTACAGTTTTTTATCTTTAAATTGTTACATTTTTGTTTTCGGACCAGTAGATGTTAGAATAATGACTAGAAAACAGTTATTTATTATCATGCAGCAACAAAATGCTAATAAAATTAATGAAAAATTAGAATGCTTGCAAAAGTACCTTTTACAATTAGATAATTTTTCTGACGAGTGTGCAATGAAAATTAAAAACGATTTTTCGCATTTCAAGTCTGAAATGAAACGAAGATAGACTAATGCACTAATGCATGAAGATAGACTAACAGAAAGGAGGAAACTTTCTTGATAAAAAATGAAAATTGGCTTGACGGAACTTTTACAATTCCTTGGGTAATGAATCGATCAGGACGACCATCAAAGTCGTTTGGTGAATCAAGTCAGAGAAGCAAAAGAAGGAAAACTGAAGATTTGCGCAAACATATTGAATTAGATGTGCTCACCCATGCTACTCGGTCAAAGTTAGGAGAAAGCGGGATGAGAGATGCTTATTTGGTGTTAAAAGAAATTATCTGTACACCTAAGCGTGCTACCAAATATAAGAAAGCGTATTCTCGTTGCCAGCAAAAAAATACCCGGATAACGCAATTGACTCCATCACAGGCTTTATCTATTTTTGTTGAAGCCGATCTTTCGAGAAGGCAATATGAAATAGTAAGGAGTTCTCATAAAAAACTATACCCGTGTTACAGTATCTTACAAAAAGCAAAACTCGAGTGTTACCCTGCTAAGAAAGCTTACAGAGTAACTGAAACTTGTGCCGAAGTAAACCTACAGAGTTTAATGGATCACACTACCACGTGACTATTGACACATTTAGAAGAATGTTTACAAAATTTAAATAAAAAAGAAAGAGAAACATTAGTTTTAATGTGCAAGTAGGGTTGTGATGGAGCACAACAAGCTCAATATAAACAAACGTTTTTAAATGATGTAGACTCCGATGCAAACATATTTCAGAGTTCGTTTGTGCCCCTACAACTTATTTGTTCCTTGAATAATAAGGTTATTTGGCAAAACCCAATTCCTTCTTCACCACGTTATTGACGTCCAATAAGAATACGATTTATAAAGGAAACAAAAAATAAAAAGAACTGTGTCCGGACGAGGAACCATGGCCATCTTTCTCGGACTAATATTTTTTAAATTATTTACTACGATTTGCATTTATTAAAAAAAAATTTTTTTTTTTTTTTACTGATAAGTAAAAAATATCTCCATATAATACAATGAATTAGTCAAAAGGCATATTTGGAATCGATTTAGAACGAAAAATAATATTGGCCGCCCAGATCGCCAATATACCCCACTGTGCGACGTAACGAGTAACGAGGTGCCGCGGAGAAAAGTATAAAGCTGCTTTTAGGACAAATATACAGTCCTTTACCTCGCCACCTGATACCCCCAGTGCATTAGAGAAGCTGTAAGCCTCTTTATGATGCTAATAATCTGCCTAACTTTTCAGGTTGTCGATACAGCTTTTAGACATTAGATTTCAGGTCCTTATTCCGAAACTTACCTAGCTACCTACCGTCTGAATATGCTCATGAACGAAAATTTTTGTAATTGGAGATAATCCAGATTTTGTGAAGATAACAAGTATTTGGACACACTCAAAATGTTGTAAATTAATTATTTGGTCAAATTATAAGCTTAAATAATAAAAATGAAAATGATATTTTCTGGCGTTTCTCATGTGTGTGATTATAATCCAGGATTCAGACCTCACATACTAATAAAAAAGTTTCTGATTTATAAAAAGCTTCTTTTTATCTCACCAATAGATGTCTCTAGTGAAGTTCTAGTGATTCAAGAATAATGTTTCAAAATTGGTTCATATATATAGAACTTCCAAGAATTTGAGTAGTGTGGTTGTCAATAATGTGTAGAATTGGTGAATGTTACACGTGAGTAAAATGATCACTTAAACCAACCTATGACGATCGTCAAACCCGTAAATTCCCAGACTTCCATATTCTTCTTCATCTTTGATGAGATGTCAAAAAATAATGAGAAATTTTGGTTATTTTTTGACATCTCAACAAAGAATAATTATTAACTAATTTCCTACCCACGTCTATCAGTACAGATAATTATTTATCGTTATAGGAATACACAGGACTTGCGACCTATCACAGGCTGGTTAAGTGATCACTTTATCCACATGCAATATTCACCAATTCTATCCATGATTGATGACCGTACGACTCAAATTTTTGGAACTCCTAGATATATTGATAAAACTCACAACTCAACAGCCATGTATGTTAAAATCGAGAAAAGTTTTATAAAACAGAGACTTTTTTTATTTGTCTGCATTAAATTCACATACTTGAGACCCGCCTTAAAACATAGTTAATTTTTTTTATGTAGCTAATAATTCGACCAGATATTTTATTTACAACATTTTCAGTGTGTCCAAATACTTGTTCACAAATCTAGGTTATCTCCACTGAGGAGATTTTTTAGGCATCACAATAAAGACAAAAAAGATCTTCATCTACTTTGAAATGTAAATAATAAAATATAAAAGTAACTCCTAAGAGCAGATAATCTAGATGTGTGATTAAGTATTTGGACACACTTAAAATGCTTTAAAGACACTACGGTGTTTTTTCTCTATTATTTTCTTTTATTTCTTCTTATTCAAACCCTTATCCACATCCCAATGGTGCATAGGGCACATCATCATATAAATGCAGTGTTATCTTGATCGTTAATACATGAAGGAAAGGTGATCAGCCCTCCACTTCAGGTACCAGTCCGGGGTAATATTGAATAAATATTAGAGTGAAAAAATAAATTGTATTTATTTGACCCCTCCTGGAAATCCAACCCGGGAGGGTAGCCGAACGTGCTGAGTATTACACTACGAAGGCGGTCATTATTTTCTTATATTTTTTCCATTATTTTCTGATATTTACAAACAATATTACATGGGGCATGTAATACTTATTGGAGGCTCATTCCACAATACCACGGTTATTCGTTACCGTAATAATTTCCTAGGTAAATGGGAAATAAATATCACCGCATTTTCGCATTGCTTGCTTATAACCGCGATTCAAAATACAATTTTAGTATTTACAAAAACATTCATCTGACATTTTAATAAATTTTACATTTATTCTATGAATAATAACATGTTTTACCTAATGTATGGAAATGAAGCTTAGAATTAGCAAATAAGGTTGATGCAGTCAAATACGTTCTTTTAGATGAATCTATGGCAAAATGATATATGATAGATGTTTGAATGGTGATATATGGAAAGCTGAGATAAGCATTATGAATAAATTAAGAAAGGTGTGTTGAGGTAGTATGTGAATCGATTGAGTTAAGATATGTTTGGGCATGTGAATTGAATGAGAGGAGTAAAATAGTAAAAAAAATTAGGCAAATGTGGAAGAAGATTGTTTGCAAACACAAATTGGTGTGGCATTCTATTCATTCTGCCTACTCCTGCGGGAAAGCGGCGTGATGGTTAGTATTTTTTTATACCCAACGAATGTAGGTATATGTAATAATTTTTTATGAATCATACAGTAACTCTTACATGTATATGTTATTTAAAAAAAATAATGGTATGTATCTGACACAATAAGTAAAAAATACCTAAAGGAAGTTTTGATGTACCCACGCTTTTAAATTTACGATAAGGGTAGTAAAATTAAGTTGAGTGTCGAAAGTAAAAGACGCCTTTTCCATTTTAAATTAAATTGTACAGACATTACGTTTTTCTTTCAGTTCCTTTATGTGTTTTGTCGAGCGAAACATAAAGTACTGAAAAAAAATAATTTCACACAACAAATTCGCGTAATTTATTGAATAACTAAAAAGGATATTTCTCTCGAAACAACATAAATGCTGTCATAAAAATGATTTATCCGTAGCACATATCCGAAAAATGTTACGGCAATAAATATGACATTGTAAATTTATTTTTACTCCTCAATTAGTAAAGTGATATGTTCGTACATATGCGCTTGCATATATTATGTGGAATGTGTTATAAATTTGACGTCTTTATATATATATGTGAAATAAATTTTATTGCTTAAATGAAGGGAATAATATTTTTTAAACCTTTGCGAAACGTAAACACCATCATTTTAAAAGGGATGAACATATTTTGCCATCTCTCTTAAATTATTAAAATATGGATTTCTAAAATGTGGAATGCACCCAAAACTCTTATTGAAAACTTTTTATTCTGATATACCATATATTGCTGAGTATGGTCTAATGTTTCGTTTTTTTTCACGATAAAACACTTTCCATTTTTCGTTAATTCCTTTTTTGTTGAAGCGGCTAGATTTTGAAATGAAACACATAAAATAATACTATCTATCCTTGGAGTGCTGACTGTCGATCACAACATTCTTCCTTAAATCGTCCACTTCTAAATCCTCACCTAAGCCTACTTCAAATACTTTTCTCATTTTCATCAATTAAAATATAAATAAAATACAATATTCTAATTATTTTATAAAATAAAGCTTTAACATTGTTTTCAACCACTTTTATTTTGCTAATTTTTTAACCGAATTAGAAAAGCACGCATGTCAAAACAGTGGTAACAAACAAATTTCAAGTTTTATTTTAAAAAAGTTTAAAAATGTGCCAAAAATTTCAGAAAAAAACATTTAAAAATATGTTCATTTATACTGGAATATACGTATTGTTAATTATAATACAAAAACATTTAATATTTTTTCGTTTATACTAATGCACAAGTACATTTTGTTCTCTGATTTCAAACGGCTGTATAAAGTTCAAATATTGAGTAGTATCGCTACTTTGTTTTTAGTTAATCGGTTATTGTTTCTTGGCAATAAGCCCGCTAATAAAGACATTTTTTCAAAATATTAAAACATACACATATATTTTTTTGTGCTAAATGTTACAGTGTATATAGTGATCACTTACCCAGGTGGTGAGAGATTCCTATCTCCCATATTTTTCATCATTAGATAGAGATATTAATTTGACGAAAAAGATTGATATATCATAATGATAAATTAATGAAACTAACTACAGAATTTATCAAATATATGCTGATTGTACATAAAATAGTTCCGCATTCAGAATATACTTTCTAGTGTATTTTGTATAAAAGCATGCTTTGGCAGCATAATATACTTTTTCGTATGTTTGTACTGTTTGTATCCAAAATTCTTACTCGTGAGCATTAAAAAACGCCGATATCGCTCACTCCTTTCAAGAACGTCATAAATCAAAAAACTTGATTTTTCAGGAGAACGTTCTTAATGTTTAAAAATATAAAACAATATACTAAGAATAAATATCATGCCACTTTTTGATCTTTTTACTGTGCAACAGATCTTTTTAGGTAAAACCTTAAGCGTTTTTCTCCATTTGAAAAATATATAGTATAATTAAAAAAACTATTAAACAATACCTTTTCCTCAAAATGCAAAAACAACACTTTCTGCCCTATAGGGAGTAAATATTAAGTTAAAAATATGCCAATTTTGCTGGTATAAAGTACATTTTCTGGGCATTCCGAAAACATGCACAACTGAAAATTGAAGATTTTTGATTTATGACGTTCTTGAAAGGAGTGAGCGATATGTGCTCTCGTGTGAATACGAGTATTTTCGCACTAAAAATAGACATTTCTGAGCATTTTTTCTGCTTATAACTCCTCTTTTAAACAAAATTTCTTAGTAAGAATATCAAATATTTCATTATGATATTAAATATTTGGCCAAAAGCGAAAAATATTTATTATACTTTTGTTGAAATCGCCCGAAGACATCTGGATTTCTACGAATTATCTTGGATTAGCTCCTGAACCAATAACAGACTGGTGGTTGGAAGGAAAAGATAAATGCGGTGTTGGGGTGCGAGAGAGATAGAATACTATTTAACCAACCCCTATTTATGGCCAGTCAGCTACTACATATATGCAGAGCGTCATACATCATTTCTTTATTTTAATAAATCATTCTATCTTTGCGTTGAAGATGGAATAATAAAATATAGATCAATATGTATTTCTAAAAATTCCTTAATTTTTTCAATAACGCTAATCTTAGCCTTACATTTTTTTCTTTATTTCATCATTAGAATATATGACATAAACTTCCTTTTTAAATCGCATTTTGACTACTATTTTATCCTTTGGTTGTCAACTTCAATTCCATACACTAGGGTTGGAACTAGGACCAGGTTGTATTCTGTCAGTTAATCTTTTAGTTGTTGGGTTAAATATCCAAAATTAAATACGGTTATTGGATTGAATTCTACTTATATTTACATGTATGATATGTGACGCGTTTCGTCTTATTAAGACATTATCAAACACTCATGAGTGTTTGATAATGTGTAAATAAAAATAATATAATATGTAAATAAAAGTAGAATTCAATCCAATAACCGTGTTTAATTTTGGATATATTACCCATAAATTCAATATGAAATTCTACCTCTCTGCAGTTACAATTAATAAGTTAATCTTTCGTATGCAGTAAATGATTTCAGTCTCCATTCTATTTATTTATATTTCTTTCCATCTCTACAAAACATACGTTAAATTAATTAACAATTTCTACATGAATTTCTCCTTATCTTATAAAATGGACGGTGGTTAGGATTTTATAATTTGGGAATCTACAGGGCTTAAAATCTATCATAGGCTGGTTTGAGTGAACATTTTGTATACATGAAACATGAGGAAGAATATGGAAGTCTGGGTATTTACGGGTGTTTACATGGCTTATTGCCTGTCATAGGCTGGTTTACGTGATACACTTTAAAATTTCTACCCAAGGTTGGCAACCACAGAACTGAAATATCTTAAGTTATATTTATCCTTCAATTGATATCTGCATATCTAGCACTATAATCAGTATTTTTTTCTCTCTTACCGCTGTCCGCACACAATGGTGCATTGGGCACTGCATCGTCTAGCAGTGTTCTCATGATCGTTAAATAGATCGATAAAAGTCATCAGTCTTGCATTTCGGATATCAGTCCACAGTAAAATTAAATAAATGTTACAGTGCAAAATTACTTATATTTATTTTGACCTCTCAAAAATCAAACCCGAAACCTCCAGCGCACTAGCTAAACGTACCAACCATTATACTACGCAGACGAATAAAGCAAAGTAACCATATATACATTTATACAAAAGCAAACGATGTAAGTACATAGAATGACTAATGGATTCCATAAATAAAAGCGAATAAACCTGTTTCTAGAATCACGTTTTGTGTAGTTTCATTATACAAATCTTCTGCCATTCGGGTCGTTAATTATGAGTCGTAAGTAATTTATCAGTTATCTTCAGATAGACCGCTTTCTGGGGCGAAAGAAATTTATATCGCACGCCAGCGGGCATTAATCACACAGCCATCCACACTCAATTTATTTAGACGGAAGCCTCCCGCAGTCTACAAGGGTTAATTTAAAAAGTTGTTCGGGCCTTTTAACTGAAAAGTGGGGCAATCAACCCCTATGAGCTCCCTGTAGACGTGAGGCGTCGATACCGGGCTTCGTAGGGCCACTAGCCTTCAGGCTGCACTCGTACACTACACGTTTTATACAAAGTGGCGTGTTCTGCGACCGGTTCTTAGAAATAATGCAAAAAGTATGAGAATTTATCCGATAACTATGATGTTTTTTTTTCTTCTTCTTACTTATGCATATCTGCTATATCCTGCATGAGAAAATTCATAGTAGGGTAGTATTGTAATTGTTACACAGTGTATAAAATGTACAATTAAACCTACTTACTATAGGTTGTAAATCCTGTAATTCCTATATAAAGATTTTTCATCTCAATAACTTTTCCATCTTTGTTGAGGTATCAAAACAAATCTTACTAAGATTTTAATTTAAAGTCCAATGATTATCATTTGACTTAGATGTAAATACCAACCTCTTAGGAGAGGTCTTTTCATATTTTCAAATTCAAAGATACCTCTCGAATATATCTTCAATTCATTTTATATTATGTTTTTGTAATATTTTCGATTTGTTTCGCGAAATCGTTGTGTTTATAGTGTTACTGATTTCATTACTTTGCCAAATTATTTGACATTCAAAATCTCAAATCTGCAAAAAATTACTGAACATAAATTTCATGTGTATCAAAAAATAATATGTCACAAGTTTTTAGGTATTATTTTGTTTTTGTGAAAAACATTATCATTTATTTATATTCCAGATTTGCGCTTAAAGGTGTGCAGAGCACTTAATTATATACAATACCATTTCATTAATCGTAAATTAAATGACAATAAGGTGATCAGTCTTTAAGCAACTTTAAGATATGGTGCTAAATTTATACTGCGAATAATTGTAATAATATTTTTTCTTTTATACTTACGGAGAAATGCTATCTTCTCTCTTATTTTAATAATCGTATAAGATTCAAGCTTTAACCATTATCACTAGTCTGTTTTAAGTTAGGATATTACTTTTCAGCATAAACCCGCCAATGTATATGTAAAAAAAAACATTAAAACAAATCTCGATAGTAAAAAAAAAAACCGATAGGTGTCTTTATATTTTGTACATTAAAAGCATTTTTAACTTTGTGGTATGGTAAAATAACACTATCCTTATCATTCATCGAAAATATTAAAGTAATTACAGAAAGTGAACGATGAATGATTAGGAGAGAGTTAGGTATTTTTTATATTGTCACACGTAGTTTTTTTACGAACTATGTTTTTAAACGCGATTTTCGTTTGTCACAAAGTTTGACCTGATGGATGGTTGTGACATAATGCTATTATATTTCATTTTATTTTCAAATTGTGTGAAGCTTGCTGAAAACAGGAGAGATCCGAATAAATAAATAATATTTTTTGACCAACGAGTATAAAAACCGTTATCCCATATTTGAAAACTATTTCCTTTGTCGTCACAGCACATTTACCGAAATGAACATAAAAACGATTTAAAAAAAATATGAAAAATCTCTCACACACACATATATTTTGTGCTACGTATTATTAGTGATATACATTTCACTTCGTAAATACGATTATTTCATATATTTTTTGTGACATGTGTTTCAATACGTTCCGCATTCTTACAGTCTAAATTTTATATATTTTTAGAGCGTTGAAGGATGATGAGTTATTATATTCATATTCTTTTTTGACATCTCATCAAAGATGAAGAAGAATATGGAAGTCTGAGTATTTACGGGGCTGACGACCATCATAATAGGGTTTAAGTAAATGCCCAGACTTTCATTATCTTCTTCATCTTTGATGAGATGTCAAAAAATAATATGAAAATAACTCCTGTAATTAGAGATAATTCAGATTTTGTAAACAAGTATTTGGACACACTCAAAATGTTTTAAAAATTATTATTTTGTCACTGGGAAAATGAACATAAGGAACAAGTTCTAATTTGACGTCCGAAGAAGAAACTTCTAAAATAAAGACTTGAGTTACAAACGGTATTTGAAAATGAAGAGGAATGCATTGAAACACGTATCATAAAGGATTTTTAGTATTATATAAGTGGTATTTATCAGGTGAAATTTCATTTTAAAATGGATAGATTACCACAAAGCAACTGCCAAATCAATTAATGAAAAAACGTTTCACCTAATATGTGTAGTATGACCAGTGGTGGGATTCAGCCGGTTCTCACCGGTTCGCTAGAACATGTTTAGAGTTCGCCGAACCAGTCCATAACCCTTTGTTTCCGCACAATATTCCGATTGAGATCATGTATCGGAGCACGCTCGGTTTACTTGATCCGCATTATAATTATATTATTATAATTGGAGCATTCTCAGTTGTTATTTGAATGTTCTGTTTATGTGCAGAGTAGAAAACAAATAAATGAATAGATGTAAAAACTGTTTTTTATAGGGGGGTAAGGGTAGTACCTAAAGAGTGAACCGGTTCTTGAACATTTTGAATCCCATCACTATGTTTAACCGTTTGTCCAAGATAATAAATTTACGGTTATCAGATCAATAAATAGTTTATACTTACAGTTGCGCATAAGATGCTTATTTTTGTCACGTACAAGAGACGATTTTTCAGCCTTACCTGAAAATCAAACGGAGAAAAATATTAGTTGTTACTTTAAACATCAAGAGTCTTGTACACATTAGAAATGCCTATATTGTAGCTTCTACGGGTACGGTAATACAACTCCGAGAACCCTAGCTATTACTGATATTCTTCTATATTCATCTACTATTCTACCTTCATTCCTTTTCCCATGAAGCATTTTTATCCTTTACTTCAAGTATTTATTTTATTTTCGATATATATTCCTCTCTCTAGATACATGAATACGTATTACAGAACAAATAGACTTTCAAAAAGAAAAGTAATGAATTATCAAGTTAAAACTACATCAATCCAATTTGTACCTAAAACATAGATTAATAGGTTCGGAAAAGAGTCAGAATAACAAAGAAAGAGACGCTTTTTAAATTGTTATAATGAATTTAAAGAATTTTTTTATGAATTGAATAAATAAGAAAACAAATTTATGAGAAGGAATGTGGTTGTTAATAGAAGCAAAGGAAGACCAAAAAAACTTGAGATGATGAAATATTTTGAATACTTAAAAATTGTGAGGTCAAGGGTAGGAATGATTTACGCTTATGTGTGTATGAGGAGATACAGGAATGTGGAAGAGACGAATAATGTTTGCAAAGACAGATGAGTGTGGCTTTCTATTTTTTCTTGCCTACCACTGCGGGGAAGCGGCGTGATGGTTAGTATGTTGGTTTATTTAAAAAAAATCTTTGAATTTTTATTAAAAAGCGAAAAATACATTTACTTCAAAGGATCGAAAAAAATGACAAATCGACTTTTGAGACTGCGTTGAGAGAACCGTTCGAGCAAAATCTCGAATTTATTTCAAATCAAATAGGAGCATCTGTAAGAAACACTTAACTGAAATCCTTGAAATTACCTTCGCCTTAAATTTAAGGCTGTTTAAAAAAAAACTAGTGGAGTAAAAGGAAGTTAAAACGTGAGGAAAATCTTTGAAGAAGTAAGAAAAACACAACCCGAAGCGGTATTTTTCGAATCCATTAACTGGGTAATAAACCCGCTATACGAATACTCGCGTGTAGGTCTGGGGTCTCGTATAAAGCTGTTTATTAGGGTGTATCAATTTTTTCATTTGAATTAAAACCGAAAGAGGACTTTTGAATGTAACATATTATTTTATCATGTTCATCGTGTTCAAAACATCATGTTCAAAAAATTTTTTGAAAAAAAATATTTCGTTGCACATAGTATCGTTTTTTATGATAATTGTAAATTAGTAGCTGAACTTAGTAAAAAAAAAAAATTTCTCTCCAAAATACTATGGATTCTTAATTTTTTTAAAGGTATTACATGTTTGGCGAAGCCGGAGCAAATTAATATACAACAAATGCAATTATTGATCATTAAAACGTAAAAGTAATGTGGAGCAAATGGATAACGAGATAATGACTAAGAAAATATTTGCGATGAATGTGAGCGGTAAAACAGAACGAGGACGACCAAAAAGGCACGATCAGATCAACCAGAACCTAAAATCAGGTGGTGTGTAAATCAAAATGTATTGATGTGAAGGAGGCGAGGAGTGTATGTCAGGACAGAAGAATGTGGCGTTCAATCCTCTCTGCTTACTCCTGCGGGGAAACAGCATGATGCTAGAAGTTGTAGTAGTAGAAGTGTAATTATTTAAGATTTTTTTAAAATAAATAAAGACGATTGTTTGTTAAATGCATTACATCTATCATCTTTAAATGTAGATCCACCAAGAAATGTCACTATATATTTATATGTATATTTTTTTTATTGTAGCTAAGCACGTAATTTATCCTCTGAAAAAACCTATCATAAAAATAACACTATGAAGCGTGATACACACTACTGTTGGTGTTTCGTACTCAAGTGGCCCTGCGTGTTTGGGTACCCGTAATCCTTTTCCTCCATGCTAAGGTGAACTTTCACCCTACGCGAGGCTAGGAAAAACATACCCCACATCTTAAGTTTAATTCCATTGTTATGTTTAATGTTTTCTTAAACCGCGGCCAAAGATAGGCTGACCTTAAAGGGGGCTTTGTTTCTGTAATAATTTATCGCCGGAATAATCGACTTTTATTACAAATAGTAAATTTTACGGCCGGATTAAAGCCGGCCGCGGTCGGCCTACAAAATGAATGTTTTTCGTTGTACGTAACTTTTGTATAATAAATAAGAACTCGCGAATTTATTATAAAGAACCGAGTATACAAAAAGAAGGTTAGGGTTGTCGTTTATTTCTAAATCAAACAACAATAAAAAAGCAACCAACCATCACAACTTTCATCGCAGGGGTAGGCAGAGAGAATAGAACCCCACATCACTGTCAACTCAAATAATCTTCGTCTCTTCCACTATCATGCATCTCCTCATACAAACTTGCTGATTATTACGACTCCTGATTGGATGAATTTCATGTATTTGAATTACTTGAAAACGATTTTTTTTTGCGGTCTACCTCTGTTTCTAATTACAACTAAATTTGTCTCGTAAATTTGTTTAATTCTTCTTTCCTGTCCACATGTCCAAACCATCCCAACACACCTTTTTTCAATTGTATCCATTTTTAATTTAATTTATAGTTAATAAATAAATTATTTAATTATATCACCATGCAAACATCTATCTTACATCGCATTTCGACTGTATTTAGTCTACTTTAATACTTTTATCCTTTGCTAACTTCATGTTTTACTTCCATAGATAAGGCTTAGAACTGGAACTCTTTTGTGTGTTGCTAGTTTAGCTTTCGTTGAAAAGTTTATATTTAAACTAAATGATTTAAGTGCACCATTCACTCCGTTAGAAAACGTACCTATCTGTTCCGAAAAAATCACCATGTACTATTATTTTACACCCAGATCTATATTCATCTCTTTGAAAAACTATGTTAAAATTTTTGACATCTCATCAAAGATGAAGAAGAATATGGAAGTCTGGGCATTTACGGGGCTGACAACCGTCATAGGCTGGTTTAAGTGATCACTTTTAGACTTCCATATTCTTCTTCATCTTTGATGAGATGTCAAAAAATAATATGAAAATAACTCCTGTAATTGGAGATACTTCAGATTTTGTGAAGTATTTGGACATACACAAAATGTTGTGTTAAAAATTGTTTTTGTGATCATATTCCGATGATTTTAAATTTTTAAAATAAAATCGAAGCAAAAATTGCGATTTGGGTTGTTAATTTATGTTACTACTTATGTTTTATTATGCAAATTTACGTAGTGTCGTAAATGTAAGTCTCTCAAAATTTGTAAGCTGTAAACATTTATTCAGTCCCGAAAATAAACCTTAAATATTTAAAATGTTACAGAAACTTAACATATTTTCCATTTCACCGTGGAATAGTAACATTTTAAAAGTTTTGAAGTATACAACTTCAACTTGAGATTGAGAATGCCAGAAAAAAGTCATTAGAATTCAAAGCATAAAGTCAGTCGCCTCTGAAAACTATTTGCTAATGGCAATATTATGTTTAAATATATGACGTGTGAAAGTGGGCTTATCAAACGCGATGGAAGATTACCGAACGTATTATATAGGGTAAACATGGTCAAAATATATAATCGCTTTTACCGTCAGCTAAGCGTGTGATACAAATCTGTTTCTTTGGGCCGAAATCATATGAAAAAAAGGTAACGTGCTTAATTTTATTGTTTTAAAACTATGCATGCGAGTTTATTTCATGTTGTTTAAACTCATAAAGATATAAACATCATAAAAATGTTTTAATGGCGTATATAATAATTTGGAGTAAGTAGTCGTTTATTTTGGGAAAAAAATAACATAAAAATACAACACTTGTTTAAGACCATTTTGTGGTATATTAAAGTAAACATCACTAGTTTCAAGAAGGATGGATGTACCTTCAACAGGTTAATACACATAAATTAAATATATTAACATCTTAATTTTAAAATGGCATCGACTTTTGTGAAATTTTTTGTTATTAATTCAGAGACAATTACATAATAATTTTTTTTTTACAAAAATGTTAACAAAATTAGTATATAACCACTCACCGAGATTTTTACGTCTACCGGTTTTGAGACGTACCCGTCTCTTCGCCAGGACAATCACTAACACAGCATGCAAACAATACTACCCTTCACCACCATAGCACCATTTACACACTCAAAACTACACAAAATGTCTAACACATGCGATTTTTGGTCGACCCGAAGACCAACATGCACTATAGTTTTCAATACAGACATGCGTTACGAGCCGAGGTTAAACGAACAATAAAATGATTTTTTTATTTTATGACTAACCACAAAGTAAATGCTTTAAATATTAATAATATCGAGAATAAGAGAGTTATATTTTTAATTTAAATTTTACTTGGTAAATACCACTATTACTTAAAATCTATTGTGACACGTGTGAAACTCAATATTAAAAAAAAAACAATTGTTTTTAAAGTTTTATTCAGGAATTCATCACGAAGCATAACGGGTATAAATATGAATGAATATTTTTTTCATTTTATAGTTTTCTTGGTCAAAACCAATAAATATTTACTAAAATATTTTATGTCACTTGTTTCAGTGCATTCTGCATCATTATCGAACAACGTATGTGAAGCAAAGTTCAAATTTATGACTAAATATTTAGTTTTAAATTTTATATTACTTATACGGAAAGTTATTCACTTCAATAAACTTCAATATTTCAACAAAATAAAAAATAAAATATAAATATCTATGATAAACAATATGACAGTGATTCAAGTCTTCCCCTATTAGCCATGCTTACATTGATAAAAATAAGAAAGGCTTTTTTCTGCTTTTAATCTTTCAATGTCCCAAGGATACAAATCTAAAAATTTGTTGTCGCTTAACATAGAGTGTTTGATAATGATGCGGAATAGATCGATAGGTCACGATAGATTTTCTGAAATAGTGGTAAGTACCAAGTTAAATTCAAATTAAAAATTGATAGGTTTTACCACAAAGTGACTGGCAAATTAATTAATATAATGGTAATCAAATAGTTAAATTATCAAAAGTACGGTAGAGAATATAGGTTTATGTATGTAAAGACAACATAAATTATTTTATCGAAAATATTAACGAACATAAATTAAAGTGGTGAATAATATTATTTATTTTAAATTCATATAAATATTTGTTTTATATTGTGGTTTTCGGATATTAAATGTGGTTAGGTTAACGTGCCAAAGTAAAATAAATAAAAAGTTTTTATTTTATTTTGCGTGTCTTGAAGATTAATGTTTTTAAACGAAGCAAAAAAACGTAAGCGTAAAACTAAATGTGACTAAGTCGGTCTTTGTTATTTTCAAATTCTCATTTTTATGGTTGGAAATTCGGTGATTTTTCTGAGGCTTTTGCGAGACATTTATAAATTATGAAAAAATTAATGACATTTTTTTTGTATTATTGAGCATTGCATTACAAAAAATAAATACATTTTCATAATTATACGTTTTTTGATGTTGGTAGTTTATTTTAACCAGAACTAATAGTGAACTCATATTTAAAAATATATCAATGTGATAAAATTTAAGTAATTAATTATTAATAGTTTAAATAAGTAACGAGCATATTATGTTAATAATTTTTTTTGAGTATCATTTTTAGCTGCTTGTAAATAACAATATTTTGATTGTGTCCAATTACTTATACACAAATCTCCATTATCTCTAATTGGAGGTTATTTTTTACTTTATTTTTTGACATCTAAACAAAGATGACGAAGAATATAGAAGTCTGGAAATATGTGAGAGTTCCAAAAAAAATAGTAGTGTGGTTGCCAATCATAGGTAGAATGGTGAATGTTACACTTGTGTAAAATGATTACTCAACCAAACCATTGTCGTGAGTCCTGTAAATACCCAGACTTCCACATTCTTCTTCGTCTTTGTTGTGATGTTTAAAAAATAATGTTTTTTATAACATTTTGAGTGTGTCCAAATACTTGTTCAACAAATCTGATTTATCTCCAATTATAGGAGATATATTTCATAAATTTATATTTTTAACTTTGAATATGGAAGTCTGGGCATTTACTTGGCTGACGACCGTCAGAGGCTGGTTTATGTGATCAATTTACACACGTATAACATTCACCAATTTTTACCAATAATGGGTAGAATTGGTGAATGTTACGTGTAAAAAGTGACTTAAACCAGCCTAAGACGGTCGTCAGACCTGTAAATGTCCAGACTTCCATATTCTTCATCTTTGATGAGATGTAAAAAATGCTTGTAATTAACTTTGTTAATATTTCATATCAAAGAAAAAGGTGAATGGTTAAGTGTTTTTTTTCTGATATGGGTTCAACGCTCTATATAAGGTAGTGGAATTAATAGAATTGTGAAAATGAAAACCGACACGCCATAGCCTCTCAGTTACATGGAAAAACCTCTTATCAACATTACAGTCATAGAGTTTACCATCAGTATGGAGCTAGACATGCAATCTTTTATGTGTCAATTTCTATTAGCACAAATAGTGCCAACAACACAAAGTTTAATTTATTTTTCAATTAATGTCTTTGTAGTTAAATGAACCACCAAAATACTCTCAACAAAATAGCACTCTGGACCTTTGAATGATACATCATAATTAATATTTTACTTAGTACAATAATTTTGTAAAAAGGTATGTACCATAGTCGGCATTTATCGTGATTCATTCAACGGTGGAAAAATTTGGAAAGCTTATCGAGATAAACTTACAAAAAATGTGCGTGTAGTACTGCATACGTTATACAAGTGAAAATTCTCAAAATAAAAACAAAATGAAAGATTTAGATTTAGAGACAGAGAAAATGAGCAACTCAAAAATGTAACCATATAAAATTTACAAAAAAATATTATGTTTATTTAATATATACACTATCATTGATTGGTGCTTCAATTAATTATACCATATGTACTGATATTATTCATATTAACTCTCTAAAGATATTATAAAAAAATCACAGTACACAAACGTAAATAAATCAAAACACAACTGTTAATATCAATTACACAACGCGTGGTAATCAGTTGTTCATATATCGTAGTCAGACATGTAGGAGAAAGTGACCAAGTGCATTTTTTACAAAAACGTGATCATTGACTATTTGATATCTCACTAGCTTAATATTGCCCTGAAAGCATAATAAATTGATTTGTTAAAAATGACTAACTGCATTGATGTTTATCAAGCAAAATTGACTTAAATGGCTTTCCTGAATATTTTACGTTTTGTTAATTGGTCATTTTTTCCTGTACATATTTAAGTCATCGCAAAGCAATATTCAGTAATACAACAAAAGTTTTTCAATTTAGAAAGTGGTCGTAATAAAAAATTCAAATATCTATTACATATTCTTCATGTAGGCGTAATTACGTGTCTATTCTGAAAATATCCTGTCCTCGTAAAATAATTCATTTACGTTTTATAGATTCTTCAAATTACAAGTGAACATCCCCACGAAAGCTCAATAAGAGATATGGTGCATTAGGATAAAAATTGTTTAATCATTTTTGGGAATGACATTGGTATTATTGGATACTATAATCAGTCATTTAATGGTTTGACCTAACGACGCAATTATTCTTAGTATCCAATAAAGAAGTAATAACGCCAATAAGATAATTTCAAAAATGCTTAAAAACATTTGAGTGGTATTATAATTTTTCATATTAATTGATTTTTTGTGAACGGCAAAAAATCCTGACTCGTTCAATGAAAATAACATGAAAATATTGTTGGCAGTTTTAAGGATTATTTTTTATTTGACATAGTAAAATATAAAAATAATATTTTTATCCAACTAATATTTATTTTGACCAGTGATCGGGTTTTGTTGTAACTGACATCATCAAACTGAGACCCAGACCGATGATGAAACCTGATAAAAACTTGTCAAATAAAACAGATGTAGAAAAAACTATTTAGTTGTAATTTTTTTTATATAAAATGCAATTCCACCAAAAAATGTCAGTATAAAACAAAAAAGAAATTTTATAAAATAAAACAACCTTGTTTTAACCACTTTATATTGGTACACCTTTTCCAACCGGTTTCGATAAGAACCTTGTCATCATTAGGATTTATGTACTAATTCTAAAACATTGAAATACTCATAGTTAGGTTAAAGATAATTACCCTTCCCTTACGATACCAAAAACTCCGTACACCATATGAAAATGTGATTTAAAAAACGGGAAAAAACTCCTATATGCTGCTTTTATTGAGCATTGCACGAATACCAATAAAAAAATTGTACCAATAAAAAGTGGTTTAAACAAAGTTGTTTTATTTTATAAAGTTTATAAAATGTGCCACAAAGTATCTGCGAAAAACATTCATGAAATAAAAATTTACATTTTTTTTATTGGGAATATTACCGGCTTTTACTGTAGGAGTTTAATTATTTGTTATTATTAAAGTACGTAAAACGCATTAAATCTAATATCTCCTTAGCTGATCAAATCATAACTCTTCAGGTACTACATTAAATTATGAATATTCTATATATTAAAGGCATATTTTACTGATTTTGACAGTCATTTGACACCAGCTGGGCATTGATACTACAACCATGTAGTGTGAAATGGCGTAAGAATAACGTTATAACTACGCCTTATTTGATGTATTTTATTCCACTTTACTTCCCTTTCCTGTGGACAAGGTGCTGTTCATGACCAATAAAACAGCCCTCGACGGCAATTTACACCACAACTTTTAGAGCTTTCTTTGATATACTACAATTTGTAAAAACATTTTATAGGCAATGTTCTTCTTCATCAAATATTCATTTGATTACTCAACTAATTTAAGTGCATACAATAAACATTGGATTTATTGTAAGTACTTAAAAAAAGATTTTGTCCGCCTCCGTAGTGTAATAGTCAGCACGCTCGGCTACCGTTCTGGAGGTCCCAGGTTCGATTCAGTCAAATAAAAATAAGTGATTTTTTTCACTGTAATATTTATTCAATATTACCCTGGACTGGTACCTGAAGTGGAGGGTTGATCGCCTTTCCTTCATGTGTTTACGATCAAGACAACACTGCGTTTATATGATGCAGTGCCCTATGCATCATTGGAAAGTGGATAAGGGTTGAAATGAACTTAAAAAAGGATTTTTTTGAAAACAATGTGTATTTTTTAAAATTAAAGAAAACAGTTGTTAAAATTAATGTTTTACTTTACATTTAGACATGAAGAAGGAAGCTCAGCTTCCATAACTAGTCGTCACAAATAAACTATAAAAGTGGTAAAAAACAAGTGATTGCTTTAATATCATTATATCACAATGTAAATGCTGAAATAACAAATATATTTTAGTTAAATAATAACGGTAAATAAGAATTTTTATTGAAGCTGAATAACGGTAGAAAAACTTATTAAATGCCTTATCATGGCAAAAACAAAAAATAAACGAAAAGTGAAGTAACTTATTTTCTTTCATTAATTGATTCGACAGTCACCTTGTGGTAATAGCTATTCATTTTTAATTCAAGTTTAACGTAGTAAATACTACCATTTCTTAAAACGATTGTAACACGTGTTTCCATGGATTCCGCATCATTTTCGAACGATGTTTATAAATGATGAGGAATATAAAGTTCAAAATAAATTTAATTGTACCGTGATAAACTTTTGGCCAAATTTTAAAAAAATGCTAAATTATCGTTAATTCTTAGAGAATAAGATTGTTCAGTCTTACCAAAATTATGTTTACTATTGGTCCTGAAATTGCATAGTTTATACACGATTTAACCTTAAAAAATATGTCTGTAAAAACTGCTCATTATTTTTATTTCAGATACTATGTTTCAAAAGAAACAATGTTATAAGGATAAAAAATAATAAAACAAAATATGCTTCGATAATGAATGACTTTCGTTTTCACATAAATTTTGGTGGAAAGAAAATCTTTTTATAGTTCTCCCAATTATGAGTGTTTTACATATTTTTTCCGCACACCAATTTTCGTATTCATTATTCATACCGTGACCTGTTCGATGCCTCGTACGATATTATTCAGGGCCGCCTTTAAACAAAGAAAAACATTAATAAGGAACCCTTTGAGAATAATTTGAGGTAGGTATACGTTTGTAAAATAATTGCGGGGCTTTTGAAGAGTGGATTTGTAAAGGTCTGACCAACCCTTGTTCCACAATCCGGCGGGAAAGTTGAGTGAATACGGAAAACTAGTAGCAGGAATCAGAAAACATGAAGGTCAACATTCGCGGATTGCTACCCCCATGAAAACTGTTTCTATAAATATTAAGGGCGTTAACCCTATCTCGGCCGAATACATTTTCACGAGTGATAAAAGATTAGGTTGTTAAATACGGATATTAGAGACGAATACGAATTACTTATCTAAGGCTCCACCATTCAGAATAAAACATCTCTCTTCTGCCACAATTTCTTTCCTGCTGCAAAAAAACGCTCGGTGATTTTCTCATAGCTTCTAAGAAAAATTGTCATTGTAAAACGACAGTCAAGATGAAAGTGTTTTTTCATGTTTACACTCTAGATTTTGGGAATACGAGTATATATACGAGTATGTGTGGAACATTGTTTGTATCTTTCACTATACATGTTCATGTAACATACCATATATCGCTCACTGCTTTCAAGAACGTCATAAATCAAAAATTGTCAATTTTCAGTAGTGCATGTTTTCGGAATGCCCAGAAAATGTACTTTATCCCAGCAAAATAGGCATATTTTTAACTTAATATGTACCCGCTACAGGGCAGAAAATGTTGTTTTTGCATTTTGAAGAAAATGTATTGTTTAATTATTTTTTGAATATACGAGTACTAAATATTTTTCAAATGGAGAAAAAATCTTCAGGTATTACCTGAAAATATCTGTTGCACAGTAATAAGTTCAAAAAGTGGCTTGATATTTATTTTTAATACATTTCATTTTATTTTTAAATTTTAAAAACGTTCTCCTGAAAAATCAAGTTTTTTTTATTAATGACGTTCTTGAAAAGAGTGAGCGATATGTAATATACTCGTATACATGTGTTTCACTACAGTTCATCTGAATCACAGTCTCTATAAAACATAAAGATACATTTTTTGGACAGTTTCTATGACAAATAAAGACTCATTTTTTTGGACCGTTTCTATGAAAAATAAAGAATAATTTTCTGTGTGCGTATTTTTTTAAAAGCTATTTTTGCTTTAATTTTTTTGTTGAGGTGTTTAATTTATAATTAATTTTTTCAGTAATTAATTTTGGCGAATGTCAATTCATTTCTTTATCGTTAGTCTAATAACTTTAACAATGAGTGTATATTAGGGACTGCATCCATATTTATCCAGCTGTGGCTTTACCGGTCTCAATTTATTGGAAATATTTCATAATTTTTTTCTACTATACATGACCTTGATGTGTGGCATTTTTAGTCTGGCCGAAAATTCAGTTGCGATACAGATAAAAGTAAATTATTATTTTTTATTATTTATATTGTTTAACGAATTGCAACGAATATACCTGAAGCTTGAAGTCACGGTCAGCTCAGGTATAGGGCCATTGTCTGCAAGGACCCACGGGGTCGAGCCAGACGGATGGAAATTTCCATGCCAGGGGTCGACCTGGCAACTATCTTCCCCTTCCTCTAGGCGTTTTTATGGCCCTCAGCCCGGAGACGATCCTCGGGCCGATTTTGAAGAAAGTCGGCGTCCGGAGCCCCTTGCGGCTGGACGTATTGCTTCGCGAGCTCCCCGGTTTTAAACCGGGGAGGCTAAGTTTAAATAAAAAAGTCGGCGTCCGGAGCCCTTGGTGGACGTGTTAGCTCGCGAGCTCCCCGGTTTTAGACCGGGGAGGCTATGTTCAATTGAAGATAAATTGTAAAAAATTGTGTGTGAATGTTGTGAAGTAAAGACGGGGCGGTGCATCATTGTGGCTGATTGCCGGCCTCTTGCGGACCGTCAGGAGGACGCTCCGCAGCGCATCACGTAGGTGACCTGGGGCGAGTCATCCGGTATTTCCTCTTCGATACGCGGATTACGCCCAGCGCCTCGACGTGATCGCCGCTCTTCTCTCTCCCGCCGGCCGTCTCATCAGCACAAGGGATGTCACACCGCCCCCGTGTTGGGCCACTTTCGCGGCCTCGCGCACGGCCCCTTGAGCCCCCCTTCCGCGGGCCTGTCTCCAGGAAACCCTGGCCGCGTCGTCCTGCCGACGCCGCCCCGCGAGTGTTAGTGTCGTTGATGTGACATTAAGTAGTTTAGATATAAGGTAATTTTTAAGCGTTAATTAAGTTAGTTATAATTATGTTTAGTGTAGGTTAAGTTATATATAAAGGACAATTAGTTTTTAAGAGTGTCTAGTTTTAAGGTTTTACTGGTGGGTTTTTTTTTGTTGTTGTTGTGTTTCAAATATAAAAAGATGAAAATTGAAGTATCATAGAGTTTCAATTAATCCTGGCCTACTTGACCCCTGCCTCCAGCGTCCCTTTTTCTCCGTTTTTCCTTTATAAAAATCTCACTGCTGCTGAGGCGGGTGTGTCAACCTTATGTTGTTGTCTATATTTTAATCTGCTTTTTTTTTGCATTTTTACTGTTCCATGTTTTAAGAAGTAAAATAATGTTAATGCAAATATGCTAAAGGAATTTATAATATTCGCAAGCCAAACTAATACGGCTGTCCAAATTTAAAACACAGTAAAGGACATTGTTTTTATAGTACTTTTTTTTTGCATTTTTGAACTAAGTCTACTTAGTCCATAAATGCAAAAAAAGCGTACTACAAAAAAATGTCCCTTACTGTGTTTTAAATTTGGACAGCCGAATAGTGGATAACTGAATCCTTTCACAAACACTTACATATATGTGAAAATGAAACACAGAGAAGGGAAATAATAAAAGTAAACTGAATGCAGTCAAAATGCAATCACCAGATGAATGTAGGGTTAAATTATATTTGGCAGATGTTCGAAAAGTGAAATTAGAGTAAAATTTAAGATAAGATAAGCTTGACGACTAAATTTAAAAAAAAAGTGTTGAAGATAGTTTGAAAATGTGGAAGAAATGACAGGGAAAGAACGGTAAAATAAAAATATGAAACGATATAGTTAAACTTAGAAGTAGAAGAAGACTACAAAAAACTTGGAATGATCAAATACATCAAGTATTAACAAATGGACAGGCCAAGTGGGAACGGGCGGGTTTGTGTGTGGAGATGAATGAATGTGAAAGAGGCCAATAATGTGGCGTTCTGTCTTCTCTGCCTATCACTGTTGAGAAGTGACGTAATGGTTATTAAGTTTGAATGCAATAAAAAATGACTCACATTTTACTATCGCGTATAATTTTACTACTTTTTTAAAGTTAAATATTATGAATTTATGTTTAATAAATTTGATTTAAAAAATCTTTAATAATCCGATAAAAAAATACTTTTACATTAACTGTTTCTAATTTGGATATTTATTCAACCCTTATTTTGGGTAAGAAATAGCACATGCTTTGCCTTCACAAAATTATGGATAGCAAAGGGTTAATAATTTGAAATGTTTGTTTTGATACAATGGCCTTAATTGGTACACAGAGATTACACAAGGGACGAATTTTCCAAGAAAAGTATTTAATTACTACTGTTAATTTAGGTAGAAGATTTAATAAGTGATAATATCATCATATTCTTATTTATTACACTTAAAATTATTATCATAATTTGAAGGTTGCCTTAACTAAAATTTGAAGGTTGAAAAAATTAAAATTTATCCTAAAAATAATATTTTTATATCAATAAAATGGCGCGAAGATAAAAAGACAATTTTGTTGTTCGTGAATTATCAAAGAATTGCGACCTTCAAAAGCGATGCAAAAGGTATATTAGGAAAAAAATATTTCAGCACGTTTGATGGCTATACTAACCTAACGGATCCAAACCATCTGTGCCGATGCAACAAATTTGACCAGGCAATATTACGCTGTATCCAAAAGAATCTCAACTTTTCACTTTATTTTGATTATTGTTTTGTCCAAAATTAAACAATGTATCACATATCATAGCGAAGTGCTACTTAAGTATGTAGCATTTAAAAAAAATTTACCAATAATCATTATTATCAAAACTAATGTATAAAATGTATTTTTTATACGTAATATATTGTTTTAGGTTATTTAAAAAACAACGAATAAAAAAGAATGTACATCAAAGAATCTGTACTATAGGTTTACTGAAGCTCGAGAATTATCACTATGTCTTCATACAATTAACGATTAACTTAACATTGCATCAATTTGATGCAGTGCCCTATGTACCATTGAGTGAAGGTGAGGGTAAGAAGGGAAGAAGGTAAGTAAACGTAATTTTAAATAATGATCTCAAAAATTTCTGAAATCAAAATAGCTCTTTTGCAAAAAATTCAGTGAATTTTAAATTTATGTCAATATTTTGATTAATATCTCGACATATGACTGAAAAGGTATATTGATATGGGATGTATGGAAATCTGAAAATTTAAAGAGCTCATAATTCATTATTGCCTGGTTTTAATAATCACGAAACAATTATTTTTCAATATAAATATCAGCTTTGTAAAATAATCCAGCATTGTAAATAAAAATTTTGACGCACAAAATATTGATTTAGATTGTTTAAATACGAAAAAAACTATATTTTTCTGCATTGAACAACAGAATCCAGGAAATGCAGTGGAAGATGATAAATATTTTTATTTTTACAACCGTTATTAGGCATCCATTTTATCTTTCCAATCTTCAACATAAAATTGGAATACTTTGTATCTTTATTTTATTATACAGAAAATGTTCGTATTCCGTACTCCGAACTCAACGGTGGCAGATTTAAAAATGTAAATCTGTTCCCACAGTATCCTTCCCATTTTCATATTCGCCCAAATTGCACATTCCCAACCCGACCGAGCAATATTTTCCGTCGCCGTATTGCGAAGGTAGGAAATATTGATTATTTCCTGATGCCAAAACACATAACCAACCACCTTTCCACGCGAAAAGGGGTTGTTATTCACTTAGCACGAGTTCTTCCGCAGAACCATCGTTTTTCTTTCGCGAAATGGCTCCGGGATAATATATTCAAACAATGCACAGCCAGACAAAAGAGCGCCCAAACAAAACAGCAAAACGAATGCGAGCCAAAATGTGTTGAACGCGTTGCCTTTTTTCGCTTTCAATAGAATTCTTCTTCATTAAAACAAGCTTTGAAAGCGCGATAATGCCATCATATCTGGACAACTTCTATCATCCGTGCATTATCCTACAAAACGAGATAAAAATAACAATGCACCTTCGAGTTGAACCAATCAATCCACATTTTCAAGTGCTACACATTTTTACGTTGTTTTGTGATAAAAGTTAAACCTCTAGTTGTGTCGTATAGATATCCTTTTCGGTTATAAAAAAAAGTATTTAAAAAAAATATAGTTGACCTATCTATCTTTACCGAATAATTAAAAGTTCGTTTTTGGGAGTTAATATAAATAATAATTATTTTCACATATCTCATGGAAGCACCTCCTTGCCAAGCACGACACAAAAACGTACGGTACCATATATATATAAATATATATATATATATATATATATATATATATATATATATATATATATATATATATATATATATATATATATATATATATATATATATATATATATATATATATATATATAATATGAATTAATATATATATATTTCAAAAATAACTTTATTATTGTACCTTTATACAAAAACTTCAAAGTTTTTCAATTTATTGTATTTAACTTCTAAAACAAAACACAGCAACTCCTTTAAGCGAGAAGGGATGAAATTAATCCCCAAGTTTTGGGCTTTAAATTCATTTTAAAATATGTAAATACCGTGTTTCCGTTTTGTGACACTAAGCAGGAAGCAGGAAGGAAACTTTTTTATAAATATTAATTATCAAAAACACACGACAAAACACTAACACCGAAGCGCTTAAAGCTCAAAGTTTGAATGGCCCGAGACGTATACGTACATCTTAGAAAAAGGACTACAAAAAGTGTAAACGTTTCAGGATTAAGCTTATCGCTGCTGAAAAAAACTTTAATGAACCGAACTTACAGTGCTTACAAAAAGAAAGGTGGTGTAAAGTTCTGAATGAACTTGCGCCTAACGGTTCTGTATTAAAACCAGGCATTTCTAACCTCGACAAACCCCCGGTATTGTTTCTGAAATGAAACGAACCTTTGTTTTCGATAATGAAAACTTGAACACTTTAATGTATATGAAGTTAATATAACAATGTTCACCGGTATTGTTTACCTCTTGAAACTTTCTTAGCAATGTTATAAAGGAAATATAGTCAATATCGTTACAATAATTACAACGAAATTTTGAAAACGAAAAGGTGCATATTGTAGCCATGAAAAATGTATTCAAATTAAACATTGAAATCGTACACTATAAAAAAGTAAGTAATCTATGGAAAGAACAGTAAAATAAAATTATTATAATAGAGCTGGAAATAAAGGCAGATTAAAACAAAGCAAGAAAAAATACTTTTGATAAATAAATGTGGATGGGTCAGGAATGGAATAATAACTAACTAAAAAATTAACCATCCCGCTGCTTCCTCGCAAGGGTAGGCAGAGAGAATAGAATGCCACACCACTCTGTCTTTGCAATCATTCTTCGCCTTTTCCACGTTCATGCCGATCGAATAATCGGTGGGTTTATATAAAGAGATACAAGAATATGCAAGAACCAAATAATATTTATAATAACATACATAGTAGTGCGGCATTCTATCCTCTTTATTTAGTGTATTAGTAGCGGTATGTTTGTTGGTTAGTCAGAGTTTGTTTAATTTATGTTATATGACTGTTTTGTGTTAGAGAATTATCGTTGATAATAATTTAAGTAGTAGAGTTTTTAATACTAAGTGTGGTATAGTTGTATAGAATTTGAGATTGTTGTTAAAATTTCAGTAACATACTAGTAGTATGTAAATAGTAAGTGTCATATAATGCGCAATGGTTCAGAATCGGAGTAACCCTTTCGTAAATAATATAAGTAATTTGATTAGTAATAATTTAGGTCTAGTTATTTAAAAAATATTTTTAAAAAATCTGAAACATATCGCGATGACGATGATCTTTGTAATTGTGGCTGAAACTTTGACAACTAAGGCCTATGACCCAGAAAATGATATCAGCATTTTATGTTTTAATGTAACAATAAAGCTTAAATTTAAATTATATTTCGAATAGTTTTTAAACATAAAAAATATTTTTTGGGGATGAAAAAAAATTGTTTCACAGTGGGATTCAGATGATTTGCATGTTTTTTTTTAGCTCGTTGCTAACAGTAATATTATAAACAAAATGTAAAAAAGGAAAAATAACCATTTTAATAGTTTTTTTCAATTTAAAGTTGATGTTGGTATATATACTCTGGCTTTTACTCAGCTAACGGAAAATGTGACATGGAAAAATTACACTTTGCTTCATTTAAAAAGTTGAGATTATAAGTTATCAGTATAATGTGGAGAATATATATAATACAACGCTAAGGTTCCGAACAAAATTGCAAAAGTAGAAAACTTTTCATAGAAAACTACGATCTATACCATTTTCCTTTCAAAAGTTTTTCTAAGTATAATCCATTAGTTACTGAGAGCATAGTTAGTAGAAGTAAGTCTTTGATGAAATAAAGGTCTCAATACGATTTTTTGACTTGAGTTCTATAAATAGCGTAGAAAGTTCAATAGAAGTACTATTGAAAGAAAACATTACAAGTAGACCGGATTTTTGAATAACAAAACTTATCATAACATAGTCATCAATGATATGATTTTTTTATTATCAAGATTCGCCAACTTCACATGATGGCAAGACTATGAGATTTAAAAAAAATGATCATTATAAAAACGAAAAACGTTCCTTTTTAGACATCAGAAAAGGGAGTTCAAGCAAAGCTGGGTAACTTTATTCAACATACTCGTATATTACATTAGGAAAAATATAAATTATCCTAGTAAAAAATATTAAGTGTTTATTTGAAAATAATTCGTTGTGATATAGTTGAATATATATTGTCGAGTCGAGTTTTTACTAAATGATAAAATGTAACATGTATTTGTATTAGAATATACATAGCGTCAAACGAAAATATGTCATTTACATTTGTTCAATGCCAAAAATATACTTAAGAAATTTTATATGTTAAAAAAACGAATAAAGGCGTGTTGGAATGGCTTAGGCATTTGAATAAAATGAGTGAAGAATGAAAAGAAAAACAAATTTTTGAGGTGAATGAAGATGGTAATAGAAGCAAAGAAGAACCGATTTTTTAAAAGTGTAATCAAGTATTTCAAATAATTGTAAGTGGTCAAGTTAGAAGTCGGAATGCGTCCGCCTCCGTAGTGTAATGGTCAGCACGCTCGGCTACCGTTCTGGAGGTCCCGGGTTCGATTCCCAAGGGGGGTAAAATAAATATAAGTGATTTTTTCACTGTAATATTTATTCAATATTACCATGGACTGGTACCTGAAGCGGAGGGCTGATCACCTTTCCTTCATGTGTAAACGATCAAGATAACACTGCGTTTATATACAGTGCCCTATGCACCATTGGGGTGCGTGCAAGGGTTTTATTATTATACAAGTTAGAAGTCGGAATGAGCAGACGGTATGTATAAGGAGATGCATGAATGTGGATAAGGCGAAAATTGTTTACAAAGACATATTGGCAATGTCGTTCTATTCTCTCTGCCTACCCCTGTGGAGAAGGGGCATAATGGTTAGTTTGTTAGTTAAAAAAATACTAACCACATGTTTCCTTTCCCTGAAAAATACTTACAATTTGAGTTAGATCAGTGTATAACCTCGACTAAAGATTAAGAATGTCGGAAAAAGTCACTCCAGTTGTGTGGGTGAATGTGTCGCTCTAAATCTCCTCTTTGAATACCACAAACTCCACAGTAAACGTTTACAGTGAAATGTAGATATTAAATATGTATGTTACATCGGTTATAGAGCATAAAAGATTTAGAAAAGGTGGGTTTGCGGTTTGGACCGAAATTCGGTGGGATTAGCTTTAAGATTCAGGGGTAGTTGTTCCATGCTGAAAGAAGAATCTGAGACCACAAAGGATCTGTCATGGAGATTTGTATAAGCACATCGTTGCTGACGTAGCAGCTTACTGAGGTAGGTAGGTTTATATATATATATATATATATATATATATATATATATATATATATATATATATATATATATATATATATATATATATATATATACTAAAATAAAAAAATATATATATACTAATATAAAAACTGTTTACCATAAGTCAGATTAAAAGCTTTTTATTATTTATTGATTTGGCGTTTAATTTGTAGAACTCCATTTTAATTTATGTATTCATTTTAAATGAAACACAGATTTTTTTAGTCTACTAAGTTGTATTTTATTAACAAAAATACATAGAAAAATAATATTGTGACAATTGTTTCGCCTTGTTAGGGCATTATCAAACGAATGATGCGTTTTATTTAATGCGTTTTATTATATTTGGATGACTAGCGATACATATATATTTCGATAAATTTGTTTTTGTTGAAAAATTTTGTTGCTTTTTTAATAACGCGGTATAAAAAATGTTGTTTTTTTATGACAGCCAATACTATGATCAGCATGTGTTTTTCTGTTTGTAAATCATTGTACAATATTATTATAACTAGGTAAAAAAGTTTTGTTTTATTTAGATGACAACCGATAAAATAATTATTTTATTTTGATGAATAGGTACAAAAAATGTTGTTTTATTTTTATGACAACCGATATTATGAAGAGTGTTTTTTTTAAATATATATAAGGTATTGTTGCTTGCAGTAAATATATTATTTTATTTTATATAGGAACAAAAAGTATTGTATCATTTTCAAGACAACCGATATGTGATAAGTTGTAAGTGTTTTGTTTGATACATTTTGTTGTTCACGCTAAGTGAATAAGTGTTGTTTTATTTTGATGACAACCGATATTATGATCAGTTTGTGTTTTGTTTGATATACGTAATATTTGCAGTAAGTGAAAAGGCGTGTTATTTTTCATGTCGCGTGTTCAAAGACTCCTTAATAACGTTAGTTTTAATGTTTTCGTATACTCTTAGGAACAATGGCAATAAAATTAGTACGATTTTCATCGTCGGTGTAGTATGTAACACGGCATTATTGGGTTTTGTAAAGTTTCTTCTTCAAGTCGGAATACTAACTAATTATTATATTACGTGTCACATTAAGGTGTAATGATGAGACCAGTGTGTGGAGAATAGTGCCACCCAACTACGTGGTAGCGTAACTGAAATATATTACTTATATTATATTCTAATTTCACTACGTGGGTTATGAAACTTTAGATTATATGTCGGTCCGAATACGACCCCATCACTGGATTCCTTTGAGCTTTGTCTTATAAACATATAAATATCATTTCTCAAAAGCTTTACTAAAGCTTTTATTCTAATCAAATTTTTAATAAAAGTTTTACTAAGCAAATACCAATATTTCTTAAAATTTTATTGTGACTATTTTGATGCACTCCGCATCGTATTCAAACACCGTAAAATACAAAAGTTTACCATAATTTTTTTAAACATGCAAATGATGTAATATACGTCAAAACACATGTCACAATAGATTTAAAAAAAAAGTAGTATTTACTAAGTAAAAGTAAAATTTGAAATGGATACATTTTATCACAATGTGACTGCCGAATCAATTAATAGAATCCGATTAGATTCCATATTGTTATAATCTCCAAAACGTTGACATGTTTCATACATATTTTTTTCATTAAAATGCTATGTTCATATTGATTTTTTAGGGTGAATACACTTCTTATTAAGACCAGGGATCGAGTGCCAGTATAGTATGCGAAGGGTCGCAATTGGTCAGAAAAACGTTGAGTGGCAAAACCTCGTTTTTACATTAGTGTGAATCGTAAGTAGTGTGTGAACATTCAATTCAGATTTTATTTTTCTGGTAGTTTTGGGCAGTTTTCATAAGAACCAGATTAAAAAAAAATGTTTGGACCGCACACTGGGAGCATTTAATTTTTTTAGCTATATATAAATATATATATATATATATATATATATATATATATATATATATATATATATAGGGTCCGCCAAATAACATTTTTTTTTTGAAAATGGGGCGCAAAACATCGAGTGTAGCTTCGGCTGTGTGGCACGTAGCGCCGTCCTGTTGAAACCAAATGTTGCCAATATCCTCCTCTTCAATTTTTGTGAACAAAAATCCGTTCAACATGGCCCGATAACGATCGCCATTGACTAACGGCCACTCCTTGCTCATTTTCAAAGAAAAATGGCCCAATTATGCCTCTGGACCAAAATCCGCACCAAACAGTGACTCGTTTTGGGTGTACCGGCTTTTCAATGTATGCGTGCGGGTTTTTTGTGCCCCAAATACGACAATTTTGCTTGTTTAATACCCGCCAAGATCAAAATGAGCTTCATCCGAAAAGATGATTTTTTTGGCAAAATCGGCATCTTCTGTAAGTCGAATGTCGCAATATTTCCCAGCGTTGTTCAAGCGTATACACAACCATATTTGCTCAGCGGAAGGATAAAACTAATTATCTGTCACATCAGACATGAGCTAAATGTTACCATTCACGAAATAAGCACTAGTTGAAAAAAAAAACTTTAGATGGCGGACCCTATATATATATATATATATATATATATATATATATATGTATATATATATATATATATATATATATATATATATATATATATATATATATATATATATATATATATATATATATATATATATATATATATATATATATATATATATATATATATATATATATATATATATATATATATATATATATATATATATATATATATATTTTTTTTTTTTTACCCGGGTCAACCCTTCTGAATTCAATAAAATTATTAAGAAAATTCAATATTTTTATTAAGATTGATCAGTTTCACTCGAATCACGTTTTTTTTGGCATTTTTATATGAAATAATGAAGGCTTAAATGGAAGGAACAAAAAAGTTTGCATTTTTTCATTGTCCGCCTCCGTAGTGTAATGGTCAGTACGCTCGGCTACCATTCTGGAGGTCCCAGGTTCGATTCCCACGGGGGGTCCAATAAATAAAAGTGATTTTTTCTCTCTAATATTTATTCAATATTACCCTGGACTGGTACATGAAGCGGAGGGCTGATGACCTTTCCTTCGTGTGTTAACGATCAAGATAACACTGTGTTTGTATAATGTAGTGCCCTGTGCACCATCGGGGTGTAGATAAGGGTTTAAATTATATATTTTGAATTTTTCATTGATTAAATTAACTGGAGAGTAATGTTTCACATATAAAACTGACCCTTGAAATTAGTAAAAAGGGTGTTTTTAAATAAACCCGCCACTAACTGTCGTAGGTCGGGATAGCAGATAATAAGAATTTATTGTAATTTTTTTAAAATATTTCATGGATATTTGAATGTTGGTTCATCACCCTTTGAATTGATGTTATAATAAGGTTATTATGGAAGGTACATATTGTAAATACAATGATTTAACACAGTAAATCGAATAAAATCGATAATTTATTAATGTATATTTCCAGTCAGTAAAATATATCAAACATTGCGTAATTACATACATTATTTAGTCATAACTGCCAATCCATGAAAATAATGTCAAGTATATGATGATATAACTAATTGAAATTTGAAATGATAGACATTGAGTCGAAAATATCAAAAGTATCACAATTTTCCGTTCGTTTGTGTGAAATTGAATTTAAATTTTCACTCGAGGAATTCTTTCTTTGTTCAGGTATAATTAAGGTGGCTCGAATATTATAATGTAAGTACCAGGTAAAGCTTCTAATCTTTAATTAATATTTTCTTTCATATCTTTTGACGTCTAATATAATCCATTTTCACAACTAGCGTGAGGAACGGTATATTTTATTATTAAGGAAAATAAAGTGTTATTATAGTGTAATGCAGAGGTTCCCAACCCCGTGAGCGGACACCATGGCGCCCGCGGAACGATTCGCATGTGCCCACCACTGACAGAGGAAGATTTTTTTCATAAATATTATTAATAAAATGAAACATGTGAATTGCTTTTATTTATTTGTTAGTTTTAATTGTTTTGAGTTCATAGGTTTATTAAAGACGTTCGTATGTTTGAGGTATATGAAATAAATGAACTTTGTAAAATTAAACAACTTTGTTTTAACCACTTTTTTATTAAAAGTACACTTTAACCTACCGGTTTCGACACGAAATTTGACATCATCAGAGTTTTTTAAATTCTAAAACTTTAAAAAAAAAAATTAAAATACTCACAATCAATTACATTACATTACCAAAAACTAAATCCGAACATATAGAGTAGAATAGTGAATGTTGCACGTATGTAACGTGATCACTTAGCTAGCCTATAGCCAGTCATAAGCCCTGTAAATACCCAGATTTCCAAACTCTTTTCCATCTATGTTGAGATTTTAAAAACAAAATACTTTATAATTAAAATGTAACTTTGTTTTAAAATGACTTTAAATATTTTATTATAACTTAATTATAATGTCTACCGGTTTCGAAGCTAACCGCTCCTTTATCAAGACTGATTAATATTAATACTGATAAAGAAGCGGTTAGCTTCGAAATCGGTAGACATTATAATTAAGTAAAAATAAAATATTTATAGTGATTTTAAAACAAAGTTTCATTTTAATTATCAAATCTAAAATATAATTATCATTAAAATCACAAAGTTAGTGCTTCAAATATAAATTTTGAAACCGTAATAATAATTATAACGTAATAATAATCGTAACGCTTCAAATATAATTAAGTTATAATAAAATATTTATGGTGATTTTAAGACAAAGTCACATTTTAATTATAAAATGGAAAATCAAAAAGTTAGTGCTTCAAATAAAAATATTTTATTTATTTATTTTATAATGTATATTTTATTATTTAATATAATTACATTTTTATTTATAACATATTACATTTGAAACATTTATACATTTGGAAAACTTTTATATTTCGATTCGATGTACCTCTCCAAAAAAGAGACTAGGATCTTGTGCTTGGAGAGGGACTTACACTCGTGGTTTAATGTTATATAATAAATGGTAAAATAGTCTTTTTTTGTATATTTTTTCAAGATTTATGCGTAATGAGCTTTAATTTTTTTCTTAAATATTTTTATATCATCTATTTTTTAAATTTCTTTAGGGAGTTTATTGAAATGTTTAATTGCCAAATATTTGAAGTTTTGCTGAAAATGCTTAGTGTTGCATTTTGGAGTAGAAAAATCGTTTGAGAATCTCGAAGATAATTTTTTTTAAGTTCAAATAATTGTCACCCTTTAGTACTTGAAAAATTGCGTTTTTTTATAAATGGTTTATATTATATACAAAATACTTTGACTGGAACTGGCGCTGTCAGCATTACACACAAAATGTTGCTTTTTCGCATTAAGCACGGCCTCTGTTTTAGTTTGAATACAATCCTTTAAGCAGAAACACATGTAACGGATGAGAAAGAATGCCCCGGGCGGGAGCAAGAATAACGTACGCTTGTTTAAGATTTGTGTATGCAGGGCACACGGCCATACGTTCAAGTCATCTCGAAAAGGAACAATTTCCAAACAATTCGTAGCAAGTTGCGGGAGTCCAAAAAGCACGCTTGTACCAGACTTGGCAATGTTCTCGGAATATTTTAAGCAGCCAACGTTTCAAGCTATCGTTTCGCGCTCAAAGTTTTATTCGGAACTTGCAATCTCAATGAAATTTGAAAGTTCTCAGTGCATACTTCATGCGAATGGCAAAGAGACTGTTTGCTTATGGTGTCTTGGGTATACGTAAAAGATAAATATTATTGTTTACCTGAGGAAATATTTTTATATTTTTAAAAGGAAAAAATATTTGTTATTTGCTAGCTTATGTGTACTTAGCCACGCATTGCTGTGTATGGCTTTAAAAAAAATCTGGATAAATGGAAAAAAAACTTTTTTAATACGTAAAGTTTTACAGTGATTGTGAATGAATGCAATGAAAAATCGAAAATATAGGAACAGCAATGAAACCGAAAATTATGAAAATACGAAGTGACTACAGCTGTCAAGAAAGGTGTTGTCCGCTATAAGCTACGTTAAGTTTGGCGTGAGTATCTGTAACGTTCAAAAGATATCGCTGCCATAGCGTTTAAAAAGTGTGACGGTTTTTTTGTTTTCGAAAAATTATTTTTTGACAGCAATGGCAGCGCCATCTGTTGAACTGTATTGCGTTTGTATCTGTTCTAAACTCATGCAATTCTAAACTTTTTGTCATGGCGAATAGCATGCATCTTGACAACTGCTGTAACTAAGAATTTTTCAGATTGTATTGTTGTTTCATAGACTTTTAATAATATATCATTATATTCACAATTTATTTAAAATTTTATAACGACGATGAAATTAAAAATTTTGAAACCGGTGCGATTTTATTTCTTTTTTTATTTTAATCGACTGAATCACAGCATCTCGTGGTTAGGTACGGCTAGTATAAAATAAAATAACAATCTGATATTTAAAATCATTTACACCAGTATTCAGAGATGTTATTGAAGAAAAAATATGGTGCATTTGAAGTAAGGAAAAAAGCACCCTTTACTTAAGTAAAGCATTGAATAGCATCTTTTAACTTAGGCATTAGTTTTGTACACCCTTAGATCTAAGCCTTAAGGTCATTTAGATCATTTGAATAACGTTACACCAACTTAATTTAATAAAGAGTACATATCTTGAATTAAGTAAAGCAGCAGAAGAAGAATAAGTATTGAATAGCTAGTATCGGGAAACTAGATCAAGAATATGTAAATTAATTCAAGGATACAGGCGTCCCGGCTTCATGCGGTACGTTGAGGTGTTACAGCCGTTCACAAGGAGATCCCAAGAGCATTAAGCTGTCCAAACCTAAATGCAGTACTATTGCTAATAACTATCTTGTATGTTACTTGTACTGTATCTATCAATATTCTGAACAATACATTAATGGAAAAAAATACATGACTTCTTCAAAATCGGTTAACGATTTCGATTGAAAAAAAATTCGACAAAATCTTTACCAATTCACAATATTTTGAGTGAGTTCTTTGTTCACAATTTCAGGGTTTTTCTCTACTTATAAGTTCTTTTCATCAATAATTTAATGCATAAAAATCAATAAAAATCTGAGTATAAATAATTTCAAAGTGAAGAAAAACCTTGGGTTTATCGATGTCGGATTTTTGGGATAATTTGAAATTTGATTGATGTTACACATTTTAAGAATGATAAATGTAAAATATCTATACGATACTTTTCAAATCGGTATAAAATATGAGATTTCAGACTCAATGAGAGTTAAAGACAATCTATAATAGGTTATTATCTTGATTTTTTAAATATTTTTTGTTTGTTGAAATTTCAGAAATAATAATTACAAATCAAATATAAACCTAAATTTAGTGCATAAAAGAAAACGAAGAAAAAAAAACAGTATACCAAAAATAGTGATAACGAAACTATCAGTATATTAAGTTACATATTTCACGGAATACCCTAGAATTAGTAATCCTTCAAATAATAGAACCATCTCTCTTGGCAGGGTATTTGATAAACTAATCATCCTCTCCACTGGCATTACCATTGGTTAATTGGTTCTTTACTTGGAAAAACGGATAGTCTGGCTATTACGTTCGGCGCATATGCTTTTAAGCGCTCCACGATGTCAAGATTACAGACTAGCTAAAAAAAGCTATTCTTTCTAACTCTCAAACTTGAGATACTGAGTATACCTTAAAAGAATCACGGAGACATTTTAATTGGTAGTATCAATATTCCTTTATCTACACGTATTTTTTTCTTCTAAATATACGATCGTTCTCTGAGCAAAAGCTTCTAATTGATGAAGGGTGGAGTGTATCATGTGTGAAAATCGATTAATTGTCCGATAAAAACACCTTTTACCCTATGACAAGTCATCGCTCATGTTGGAAGGGTGTATTTATTACTTTAGGAGCATTTATAAGACGATGAACATTGGTGGACAAAAGTATGAATGACTTTAGTTTATTTTTCAATAAAAAAAAAAGCATAAATATGTAATATGATGATATTTCTTAGGATTTTAACTGAGTAAATTTAGTGCTCTGAATGCTGACGTTAAATGACTATATATAATATATATATATATATATATATATATATATATATATATATATATATATATATATATATATATATATATATATATATATATATATATATATATATATATATATATATATATATATATATATATATATATATATATATATATATATATATATATATATATATATATATATATATATATATATGTATATATATATATATATATATATATATATATATATAATTATATATATATATATATATATATATATATATATAAATATATATATATATTTATATGTGTGTGTGTATTGTGTATGTGTGTGTATTAAAACCAATAACATAATTATGTGTCTTGCGGACATGAAATTATCTTGTTAATACATATTTTCTCATATGGCTACATTTCAAAATACATTTTTAATTCTCTCGAAGTTGACAAAATGGCTCCAATAATTTTCCCATGAGTGTACTAAGTTGACATCCACTGACCCATGATCGACGGTTGACGGAGTAATTATCCCAGTACTAATACACAAGTTTTGGCCCTCCATTATTAAAAGTTTTTACTTTGTAATTAATTGCAGGCCCTCTAAATTACTTCGTTATTAAACTTAGTCATAGTTTCAAACGATGAAAAGCTTAACATTGCTTAAATGAATTTATTTTGTAAACCATTCATGAACTCTCAATATTTTAAAACATCGTATCTCTTCTTAATAAAATATGTTGATCAAAACAGGAATCGGTTGGTTACTTAGGATAATAATAATAAGGTTAAAAAGTGTACAATTTGAACTAATTTAAAATTGAAATTGTACTTGGCTATTTTTCTTTTTTTTTCTCAAAAATATTCTCAAAATTTATTGTAAAACGCATTTCGATCCATTTAGCACCATTATAAAACATTTGATAATAACACTGGATGCATCGAAAAAGGTGTTACACATTTACCAGGTAAAATTTAAATTAAAAATGGATGGACATTTTTAAAACCACAAAGCCAAAGCAAAGAGTACATAGGGAATTAACTTTAAAAATATTTATAAATATATAGATATAGATATATAAATATATATAAAAAAAGATAAATATTTGTGTTTTTATGATTTACACAAATATTTCAATTTCATACTATTTCTGTGAGCTTAAGCGCCTCATTATTAGAATAGGTATCAAATTGTGGTACAGTGGGTTTGAACCGAGAAACTCTGACTTAAAAGTACGCGACACTAACCGCGGGACCACAACCCGGCAATCATTTTACGTACACTTAATTCAGCTTAACATTATTTTCTAATTATCGAGTCTGTCACTGTCTAATTAACTTTATATTTTACTAAGGAAAAGATTTTAAAAATGGTATATATGGAACCCTAAAAGTCGATATTAAACTTAATTCGTTTATTTTTTTATTTTTATTTATTTTTAAAAAATCAAATGACGTTTTAACTAACGTCTTGACAGAAAGTAAAAGGATTCATACCCGAAGATTATCCATAAACTTAAGAGATGTTTGAATTTTTATTTATATATTTTATTTGTTTAATTGAAAATATATTTTGAAAAAGCCAGTCATTAAACCACTTTGAATAGCCTTGGAAATACACCAAACTATAATATATGAAATATGTTTATTTGCGATATATTTATTCTTAATATTTAAAATAAGCAAATAAAAACACATTCTCGAGTAAAAAAAGGTTTATTTAAAGAGTTACTTTTCTATGAAGTCATGTTATCCCAACTTTCTACTGTGTATATTGTAACAACCCTTACAAGGAGCAGTGTTTTACGATACAAATATGTGCGTTATAAAACTTTCCACACATGAATATTTCAACCTTTTTCGTTTACAAAACTTTTTATGATGAATATTTTTGTGAATAATTTAAGTGGAAGTAAACTCAAGAAAAGGCGTATCAAACTGATGTAAAGAAAGTTTTTTTCAATACAAAGTCAACAAAATTTGCAGTATAAAAGAGTGGGCGTGAAAAACTACAAAATGTACTTACGAAAAAAAATATCGTTTGTTTTACATCGGTTGTCAAAAATGAGTATTCATACATTTTTAATGGGTTTTACTGTATTCAACAAATAATTTGATTATCTACCATTCAAGGTTATGATTTATATTATACACTTCACCATACATAGAACAAACATTATAAACCTATAAAAGAAAATTAAAAAATATTTTTAAAAATTTAATTAATTCAACTGATTATTCTTGGTATAACCGCGTATCTGAAAACAACTCTCCAACTTTTTAAATCTTCATTAATTTACCGGATTACGTCATGTCTACGAGTTTTAAAATATAATTTAAGTAATTTTTTACCATAACTCATACATACAAGTACCCTGGACTGGTAAATTGGGCGCAGAAGTGATCACATTGCCGTCATGTAATTGATGACCAAACTTACACTGTATCGAAGAAATGATGTGCCCTTAGCACCGTTGAGTGAAAATAAGGATAAAAAGTAAAATAAATTAAATGGAAAAATGTAGTTGGTGTTATATTTATAAAAAAATTATTACGATGTATAAAATAAATACTTTCATTAAAAATAATTTGAGTATATTTTTACATTATAAATATTAAAATTTGGAATTTACTTTGTGGGATAACATGGTTTTATTTTCTCATTTAGATGAGTACATCTGTTATCAAAACTAGTACTGTAATAATAAACTAAAAGTGGTCTTGAACAAGAATTTTTGTTTTTATTTCTTTTTAAAGGAATCAAAGTTAACGGAAAAAACTAAGTTTAATAAATATATTGCTTAATTTTTTTAGATAAAAAATATTATTCGACAAATTTTCTCAGAGACTCAATAAACTTTAAAATACTTTGGTCTTAAATGACAATTTGTGTGTGTTTTTAACAAAAGCAAAGATTTTTTAATGTAAGGTGTATAAGTTTTAGAAAACCAGTGTAGGCTATGAAATATAAAAATAGGGCATTAAATTATTGATATGGATATAAAAGTTATTTCACCTTACTTGAAAGCCTATGTAAAACTCATATCGTTAATGTTTGATGGTAATCATGATTTAAATCACAGATTTGCAAGGAACTCTTCATACTGTCACAAAGCGATGAAAATAATTACAAGTAAGTTATCAAGGTAAAATTGAGTATGTCAATCAATATTATTGATCAAGCAAATAATTAAGTAAGCAGTAAATGCGCAAAGTAAAGCAAATGTTATAGTATTATGATTTTATTATACTTCCAAACGCGACATTTCTAGACAGATTTGGAGACGTACAGGGCCGCTATATGGATTATGATAAATATTAATTTTTTTAATGAAAAAAAAATTATGATTTTTATCTCTTTTAATCTTTTTTTATTGAAAATTAAGGACAATATTAAAATTATTTATTATAACAGATACTTAATAATTCACTCTAAGAATGAGATCTCAAAATCAAAGTTTTTTCAACTTGAACATCTATCGTTTCTCTTTTATTGAGAAAAGCATTCCAGAGCTTACAACCTGGCATTTACATAACGGAATAAGTTAAAACTTCACTAATTACTTAACTGATGGCGCTACAATCGGCCATATTTCCAAATGTATCAACCATACCAACTGAAAGGCTCCACGAGCATTGAATATGTACAGGTTTCAATAAAATTAATGCATTATGGATGTTCAATAATGTGCAGATTAAGTGAACGTTACACAAATATATAAAGAGATCGCTTAATCCTACCAAATGCCAGGTCGTAAGCCGTGGAATAAAAATTAAGAAACCTATTAATTTCCTTCCAACCCTTATCCTAATGGCGTATAGAGCACTGCATCAGATCATTGCGATGCTGTATTAACCAGTTGTGTTTTAGTCAGCAGTATAGGAGAATATTCAATAAATATGAGAAAAAAATCACTAATATTTGTTTTCATTCAGTGAAATCACTAATAGTTCGATAAAAGCCTTTCATTTATTTGGATTTAGAAAAAAATGTGTCTTGATTAAAATCTCTTAAAAAAATCGAATAAAAGCTTTTTATTTACTTGGGTATAGAAAAAAATGTCCCTACATGTATTTGTCCATAAAATCTCTCAAAGAAAAATGATTATTTTATTTTATTTTTATGAAAATAACTAAAGTGGGAGTCTTTTCGGAAGAAACGTATAACGTAACGCCACTTAGACTTGACAAAAAAAACAAAGTACCCGTAATAAGGAAAAGTATTTTTTAAGAAATGTGGAATTTAGCAGTAAATATATGAGACTGAAATCATACTTCAAAAGTATTAAAGACGTCTAGAAATAAAATCGGCAAAAAAATCTACAAAGCAAAAAGCTTAGGAATGAGAAGAAAACAGCAGAGGGTATAATGGCATGTAAATGGCAAATACATTGAGAAAAAACTGTAAAAATTATTTACAAAATAGAGGTTCTTTATTTTTATATAATTATATTTCAGGTAGAGCTGTGTATTCGTTTCCGTGTCAAAGAGAACTGAAGACTGTAATTGAATCTCAATTCAGTCTGCCTACACTTCGGCATTTACTCATATATTTTTGTTTTGTGTAGCCCACGAGTTGTACTATATTTTAAAAATTACTTATATTATTTAAACAAAGTTTTTTAAAATTAAAATAAAACTTTTTGTAAAAATCAATATAAATTATTTGTAGTGATTTTAAAACAAAGTTATATTTTAATAATAAAATGGAAAATCAAAGTTAGTGCTTCAAATATAAATTATACAACTTTTTTATTGTTGATGGGAATTGAGTTTAATATTTACCTTGCTTACTATGTACAAGGTTTATAGATAAAACATTTTTTGTGTGTCCAAATACTTGTTCACAAATCTGGATTATATCCAATTAGGAGTTATTTTTTTCTAATTTGGCATTTAATTTCTAGAATTCCATTTTGATTTATATATTAAATGTTAAAATCAAAAATATTAACATTCGAATCAAAATGCCACCACAAGGCGAAACAATTGTCACAAATATAATCTTTATGTGTTTTAAACAATAAATACAATATAGTAGACTTTAAAAATCAGTGTTTAATTTTAACATTTAATATATAAATTAAATATCCATTTTGCGTTCATTTTTTAAAATAAACGGTTGTTGAATTTCTTTTATATGATAGTTGTGATTACGATAGATTTGGAAAGATGTTAAAAAAAGCTAAAAGATTTAAATCAAGTTGTGACACCAATAAGATTTATTGTTATAACATCCGAAGGATAATAAAAATTTAACCATTTTGAATTAAAATTTGACCGTTAAAAATTATTACAAAATGAATAAATATTACTCTACAGTAATAGGTGAATTAATTAATGAAGATAAATAATCTAGTGCTAAAACTAACTATTTTTTATTGTTTCGGCATTTGCTTTGTGGTAAGACATGATGAAATTATTAAAGAAAACACTTGTTTTTAGAAAGCATAGCTTCCGAAACTAGTCGTCATAAAATAAACTCAAGTGGTAAAAAACAAGCATTATCTTTAATAAATTGAAAAAAAAATCTTGTTTAGATCAAGTTTTGAAATTTTTCAAAATTTGAGGATGTATGGTAAACCAACTTAATGGTTTTTGTCGGTTCGCCCTATAAATCTCCCATTCCGATTCGCCCCTGTATTGCCATACTAATTTGATTATTCAATCTCTCCCATGAGTTATCGGTTGTGTGATTGAGTCTATGCGTGCTTTGAGGTTACTGTTTAACTGTTGATATTCGCTGATTGGCCCGTTTCCTTAATAATAAATCAACATATGGCAATTTTCGGTAATTGCAAACTCACTACAAAGACCGCGTACCTTTTAAGTCGGTAACTGGGACGTCGTGGAAAGGGAAAACACAGACTCGGTAATGGCACTAAAGTCACTAACTAACCCATTTGGAGTCACGTAGCTCTCCGAAGGGAGAAGCAAATAAGATGAATGTCGCGGCTCAGCAAACATGTAAAAATACTCGCAACTTTGGATTCGCTAACCAAATACTAAGTTACTGAAATAAGACGGTTGAGAATTGAAGCATTTTGCTCTGTGGAAGTTTTCAGTATAATAAATTAACTCACGGAAGTTCTACGTGCGACAACGTATAACCGGATTATTTATTGATTTAGTATTATTTAATACAATACCATAATTTAAATATGAAGAATTCAACTGTTGTGAATGTCCACTTTGTTGAATTAATTACTGAATCACGACTAGTTTTAACATTTTTAGTTCTCTAAAATAATCGTGTTTACTTTAATAAACTAAAAAAAGTGGATTTTTAAAAACGTTTTATTTTCTTTATATATATCTTATTACTACACAATTAAGTTATCTAACCTTCTAAACTCTCATCTGCACTCAATGGTGCATAGGACACTGGAAGGAATAACACCAATATTCAGCTTATATTGCATTATGTGAAGGCCCTACGCTTCAGGTACCTAATATAAAAATAAATGCATTTTTTAATGAAAAAACAGTCATTTATTATTTGGACCTAGGAATCGAACTCAAGACGTCTATCATAGAAGCCAAATGCCTTAACTACTATGCTATGGAAGTGAACAACTTCCTATTCTTTATGTCATGTTTTATCATTACTATTAAAATGGTGAAATATAAAAATGGACTATAATTTATGAAAAAGTGCACACATGTTTCTCTTTGAAAGTATAGGAAAACAGTCATTAAAATTTTCTTTATTTATCAATTTTACATAGTGAATTATTTATTAATAAAGCTAACTGATAAAAAAAATGAACATCACTTTTGAGCGCAGTTGGCATCGGAGTGTTTTATTTTATCCATGAAAGGCAGTATTCAAATCCAAAGGTTTTATTTCATAGTTCAAGTAAGCACATAATCACCTACTCACACATATATTTTACGATGACACACCCCCTCATTATTTTTTAATGAATTTATGGCTTCAAATGGACCATTAAGGATAATTTAAATAGATTCTAACTAACATTGAATAATTCAACCCCTCAACCCTTCCGTGCTCAGTATCATTCACAACTTTGGTATTAATATTTAAAACAGTTAACGTTAATTATATTCGGATGAGTTTTTATTAACGGGCTAGTAGAAATATTTCAAATTTAAGCATCTAAATTTAAAATTCATAAATATTACTATACAATAACAGCTGAATTAATTAATGAAGATGAATTATCTAGTGCTGAAAACTTAACTATTAACAAAAATGTTGAAATCTTGTTTAGGTTAAGTTTTGATATTTATCCAAATTTTAGCATATTTGTGGAGTTCCTCACCAAAAAGTTAAATTTTCATAAAAAATACTTTATGAAAATCTGTTTTTTTTTACTGTATTCTATCGGAATCTAAATTAAAGTTGCAACAAAACGTGACCAATACTGTTTTTAACCAAAACGTAACAATTTTACAAGTTAGAATTTCTGATTACTTCAAGTGAGTTAAAATGGAAATGTAACGTTTTGGTGAAGACCTCCACATTTGGTAAACCAACTAAGTGGTTTTTACAAAATATGATTATTCATTATCAGTATAATCCACAACTTATATATTAATATTTAAAACAGTTAATGTTTATGATGTTAATGTCTTTTATTAACGGGATTGAAGATATATTTAAAATTAAGACTTTGAAATTCAATGACACCGAAAAGAAAATAAATAACAATAGTTTATTACTAAATTACAGTAAAAATATATATTAAAGTAAGCTTAAGTTCGTTGAGATTCAGCCATTTTAAGGAGATTTTGCTTTCAGTTTGTTATAAACATAGATTTTATCTTTTTTACTCGTTAAATGCCAATATATTTTAACGTAGAACTAAAAATTTGGGATTCTGCTTTTCGATTCATAAAAAGACGTTTCGCATACTTCACATTGGTTGGAATTTGCATAAATGCGCATCTTGAAACCGGAGCATATAGTATTCGAGGTATATATTTACAAATGCGCATATAATGCAAGTGCTCGTAGTTATTACTCCAAGACATTCAGATTCAATTTGCATGTCTGATGCTGTACTCTGAACAGACTCTCTGCACTTATCGCTATATCTGAAATACACAGGAAAATTTTCCAAAAAACATCCTTCCATTTAGCTGAAAACGGAATTCAAAATATATTAAGCAACACGGTTAACGGTCTGCATATTTTACAAGACATTGATGGGTAAGCGAATGGTAGATACAAATAATGGACTGTCCATACTCTATTACGTAAATTTCACGAATTTTTAATGAGCTCATTGGATATTTCATTCGTCAATCGGGTTTAGTTACTCAGTGTTATTCCGGACTATACAAGTATACCTAGGTAAATTAATCTATGAATCTTAAAGCTTGAACACTATAGAAAATAGTATTTTTTACGGAACGGTGCTATATAAATTGATCAAGAAACAAATAAGTAACACTTTGTGTTACTTAAATAAAATTTTAGGTTCAATGTTAGAAAAGGTTGCGATGTTGTTATATTTTATGTCATTGGTAATATTGAGTGATTTCAAAACCTTATATTTAAAGCTGAAACTCTCAAAAATATAATACATATCGATATCTTATAAAGGTTTCAATAAAATAGGCGAAACTCTCAAATATAAAAATTATACACCAAAACAAATAAACTGACCTTTTTCTGTGTCTAAATGCTGCAAAGAGCATCACATCAGGTGAGTGCGGTGTTATCAAATAATCATTAACAGTTCAAAAGCAAGGTCATCAGTTGTGTGCACCATTCTACATATTTCATTTCTGAAAATCTTGTACTCCAATGCAGCACAGCACAGTTCTGGTAATGATATCGGACAAAAGAGCTTTATATTTCTAGATTACGAAAAAATGAGTCATCTTGAGGAAAAATTAATTAATTGAAAGTTCAGACTTTTCCGCCTAATTTATTTATTAAGTTAAATTGGTCGTTAAAACAAATTTCCTTTCGTCTTCCCCATAAAGGCCAAGTTTTCTATTTTATGCCTTTGCCGTCGACGTTGGGTTAATTTTGCTCCAAGGGTTCTTTCTTAGAGCGCCAGTGTCATTTTATCATTAAATGCAAAATATTTTCGAACTTTCAGACGACACCACAAATTATCATTCATACAATTATAAGTTTTTTTCATCTTCTGATTTTGTATAAGGCTGAGATTATGAACTCCTAGTTAGCAATTAACCAGTATTCATTTTTGAAAATGTAAATGTATCCGGAAATTAACACGCAATGATTAGTATTTTGATACGATTTTTTTTATCTTCATCGTTTACTTTCTTATGATGAAAAACGAGTTAAAAATGCCTATATCATTTTAAAAAATCTATTTTCCCTAGTTGTATACACAAAGCAAATAATAGGAAAACAGTGACCTTGTGTTTGTTGAGACGAGTAAGTGAGATAATAATTGTGTGTTTTTGTGGAAAATACTTATAAATACATTTTTTTATTCATGAATGCTAAATTTGTTTCACATACGATGAAGTTTATTGAGTTTTCAATAAATGTTAAAATGTTTGAATAGGAATTTACCCAGAAAATACAGAATTAAATATTCCTGTAGCAAAATGCTTCTTCATTTATGTTGAATGGTGAGACAAAAACACAAATATTATGGGTCCAAAAGTGATATTTGTGGAGAAAATAATAACAGGTAAAAATACATTTTTTCAATGTAAAAATTTCAAATTGAAATAATTTGGAAATCATCTCAAATAAAGGCTAAATATTAAATTATTTAACATGAATTTTCAACAGATGGTAGCAATCAAATTTGCATTTGGAATATCATATATGTGCACATATATACATCATTTTAGTATAATGTGTATTCAATCATGGATAGTATTGTGATTGTTATAAAGTATATGTAGTGAATACTAAAACCTGCTAATGATAGTTTGTTAACCCTAAAAATCCAGAAGAATGTATTTTTAACAACTTCATCTTAGTTAAGATATCGAAACAGATCTTACAAACATTTTATTTTAAGACCAATGATTATCAAAAGACTAAGATGGTTTTTATGAGGAAGGAAAATATTTATATTCTGGTACCCTTTGCCAATACAAATATATCTGATGATGCAGACCAAAATTAAATATAACGGTAAGGGCGTACAATTGTCTTAAATTTGAGAGTTTTCGTGACAGCGGTTCAAGAAAAATTGTTTTCAATAAGAACATTTTCCCATCTTTCATAAAATATATCAACCCCACGCTAAAAATAAATGTTTCATTTTTAAGGATTTACATTTAATTCACATTCGAAAAAATAATGACAATTCGCAAAGCAATTGGATTCAGAAGAATACATTTATTATAAAATTTTTCTTCAGTTTTCCAATAAAAAAATATATTTATTTGAAAAAAAATGCTGTTTTTTATTTATAAAAATCGTATTTTTGTATTTCTGCCAACGACATCATACGTTTCATAATTGGGATTTTTTTCTGATATTGAAAATGTTCAAATTTATATGTGAAGTCATAAATCAAGTTCGTATTTCCAAAAAAGAACAAAACATTAACTCTCCTTAAAAAAAACAGAGTTTATATTTATAACTTCATGTTTATTTTTGGGATGTATATTAATCATGTTTATTAATATAAATAAAAAAGTTAAAGTTGTAATTGGAATTTATGATGAATTAAGAGAGATTTGAAAAATCAAAAAATGTTTATTTTTATTTCATTAATTGATTTGGCAGTCACTTTTTGGGAACATCTATATATTTTAAATTTATATTTTACTTTTTAAATACCAGTTCTTCTGAAAATCTATTGCGAACATGTTTTGTTGTATTCAACATCATATCAAACATCGGTTGTAAAGCTGTCTAAATTTATCTGTTTAATGTTGTGCCCTTAGAACGATATAAGAAAAGAGGGGATCCTTCTGATTAAAAAAGAAAAAAAGCTTTATCTCTTATTCTTTCAACTTTCTAAGAGTAAAATTCAAAATTTTAGACATTAGAAGATTTTTTTTCTTCTTTTCGTTGCGTTGACTATTACTTGTGAGAATGTGCCTTAATTTTAACTATGAGAATCCAGTTACATACCATATTTGGTTATTTTTATGCATTAACAAAGACAACTGTTTGAAGCTAGTATGTAATTAGTCTTTGCTTAGTACTGAAAAGAGTGATAAAATATTAATAAAAATAACAAAACAAAAAAGACCATGAAACGGTATTATTTTCGTTTGGTGTACGTGTAAAGAAATGAGTACATAATATAATTTGTATAACGTTAGGTGTCAGTTTATACTAATAACTGTCAGAGAGCTGTCAAAGGTTATTTACTTAATTATGTGTGTTATCGATAAATTTCATGCATTGGGCGTGGGTACGTCATTTAAACCATGATGTGTCTGTTTTTCGAATACACAATAAATAACTCCAAAAGCAAACTCAATAAAGAATTTTTAGAAAGACAGGTTTAACATATTATTTTCCTTTTTTATTTCTTCCATGTAAGCTATTTACTGTCTGGCAGAGGTGATATTGTACAAAAATAATTGAATAATAAAATAAAAAAATAAGATATGGAATGTTTTCCTTAATCCTATTAAATGGCTGAACTTTTCATGTAAAAAAAGGATAAATTGCATAGTCACCTCATGTACTCTACCGCCATGTATTGAAAATTGCAATTTATAGTAAATTACTATCGCCTGCACTTAAAAGCCAAAGCCAACGTAACATTTTCAAGATGGCGATTAGTTAAATAAGGAATATGTTTAAAATACTAGTACGATAAATCTATGTTTTAAAAAAAAAATATCTATAGTGTTTCTCTTTTGGTTGCGGTTAGTAAATGATTGTATCAATTTAAGTATGACGGATCATTGATTTTTTTAGGTTTTATATTATATGTTATAAAAAAGATCATGATGCGCATATATCGTATAAAAATACGCTGAAACACTTATTACTGTCATATTATTTTTTGGCGTCTCATCACAGATGAAGAAGAATATGGAAGTCTGGGCATTTACGGGGCTGATGACCGTCATAGGTTGGCTTAAGTGATCACTTTACACACGTGTAACATTCACCAATTCTATCCATTGTTGACAACAACACTACTCAAATTTTTGGAAGTTCTATATATAACTTCCAAGGAGATAATCCAGATTTTTTAACAAGTATTTGGTAACACTCAAAATGTTGTAAACTTATTATTGTTTTCATGATAGTTTGATCACATATTTCATTATCTTAGTAAAATATACAAAGATTTTTTTCACAAAAATAAATTATTTTACCGTCTCCGTTGCTGACACATTGGAAATAAAATGCTTTTATAAAAGCACTGAACAAAGTATATTTTGCATATTTCCGAATCAAACATTGCGACCATATGCATATGTAATAGAGATAGATATGCAGAAATAATCCTTCTGTTTTAATTTTTTTAAAGTTTTTTCTGGTCGGAAAAAGTATTTGTTTCATAAAAAATCCTTAAAAAGTAAAACATCACGGTATTTAAAAATGATGCGGAATACATCAAGACATATCGCTCAATCTTTTCGACAACGTCATAAATAAAAAAACTCGAATTTTCAAGAGTCAAGTCAAGTCTAAGAATATAATAAAATGTATCAAAAATATATATCAACTTATAGAACTTTTTATTATGCAACTGATATTTTTGGTAAAACCCAAATGTTTTTTCTCCATTTGAAAAATATTTGGTATATTTAAAAAAATAATTAACAATACCTTTTCTTCAAAATGCAAAAAACAACACTTTCTGCCCTGTAGCGGGTTAATATTAGGTTAAGCATATGCCTCTTTTGCTGGGATAAAGTACATTTTCTGGGCATTCCGAAAACATTTACGATTTGAAAATTTACGTTTTTTTTTATATATGACGTTGTTGAAAGGAGTGAGCGATATGTCACAATACATTATGAGAAATAGTGGCATTTACCAGGTAACATTAAAAAAAAATGGATGGATATTACCCTGAAGTCACTGCCGAATCAATAAATAAATATTCTTAATATTTGAGTAAAAACCAGATTTTAATTTTGTGATTTTTCAAATTTTATTTCTTCTTATATAGTAAGCAAATAACTGTTTCATTTGGATCATTAGGGAGATTTATGGGCAGAAAAAAAAAAGTGTTTATTCCCAAGCCGGTAAACATTTGAATTCGGGATTAATTAAAGCGCAAAGTAAAGCATTGTTGCCGGCGTAATGAAATACTAATTCTTCGGGAGTGGCACTACAACCGGAATTATTTCAGTCGACTTCAAATTTCGAGAAGAGAAGCGACAAGTAGAAATTGGATGATTTCTTCTTCTTGCCTCTCGCATAACACAGGATTCCTTTGTTCAATCTTACAGAATAAATTTAATATATGTTGTTTCGGTATTCGAGCACACTCGGTCGTATGGGAGTTATCACATTCTTATTTTCGCTCGCAATAAATTGCACTCGCTTGATAAAATGCACTCTCTGAGATATAATAAATTTAATTTAGCAACAGAGAAACCGCAACTTTATCTCGCGAAACCATTCTGATACAGTTTTGTAGGTTACCGTTCCTTTAACTGCATTGCGTATTTTTTTTATCAACTCTTAGTGCTATTATATCGAATGTTTTATTTTTATTAACCTTTTAGACCTTTATTAATATTAAATTAACTAAATTTTAAGGATGCATTAGTGCTGGATAACATTAAGATATATGGAATAACTATATATATGGAATTGCATATTTTAGTAAACCTTTTCAAAATTTTCACAATTCAATTTCTGAGGTTGCAATAGTGCCATGGCACATTAAAGTATATGAGTAACTTTTAAAATATTATTTTTCATAATTTCAAAAACATATTTTACTTTTTTAAATTACCAAATCATTGAAAAACTGTTGCGCATATCCAGGATAACTTATATTTTTTCAAATCATTATTTGTAGAATTGGTGAATGTTACACCTATGTAAAGTGATCACTTCAACCAGCCTATGACGGTCGTCCACCCCGTAACGTCTGGGCACGTCCGGTCCATCCGGTCGTGCCCAGACTTTCATATTCTTCTTCATCTTTGATGAGATGTCAAAAAAAATTATGGTATTTATATGTTGACGCAATGTGATTGAAAATTAAATTGTATAAGTCTTTAGAGTTTCCATGTTTCCTTATATCTTTAACAATCTGTTAGCGCTTCAACTAATTGATCACCTATAATTGAATCGTTCGTCGTTTTAGACTCGCTTTATGAATTGGAATATGGTAATTGTTTCAATTACGGAAAACGTTAGTAAAGACGCCATTGTAAATTAATTATTATGACACCGTTATGCACGAAAATTGTAGGCACGTAATCACGATGTAGAGCTTTGTGAAGGTATTTACATAAGAAGTAGAATGAGGAGGTAGTGTACGAACCTTCAGCATCTCAGTTTCCAAGATTAATTTGTGCCTTAGATCCTGAGATGCCTCCGGCACTGTTCCTTTTTGGTGGATGCTAGAACCGCCTTGCTAAGGGATTTAGCCCCAACTATACACAATACATTATTTGCATATAAATTCGCAGCGAAAAGTTACCTAAATCATTATTTATTCAAACTTTGTATGGATATAAAAATATTCTAGGCCGTAATTAGCATTATCGATGAATTAGACATGTCGCTCACTCCTTTCAAGAACGTCATAAATCAAAAATCGTCAATTTTCAGTTGTGCATGTTTTTGGAATGCCCAGGAAATGTACTATATATATATAAGTCTTTTTTGCATTTTAAGAAAAGGTATTGTATTATAATGTTATTATTTAAAAAAAAATATAAAAAATATTTTTCGAATGGAGAAAAGGCCTTTAGGTTTTACCTAAAAAGATCTGTTGCATAGTAAAAAGTTCAATAAGTGGCTTGATATTTATTTTTAATTCATTGGATTATATTTACAAACATTAAAAACGTTCTCCTGAAAAATCAAGTTTTTTTTATTTCTTTATGACGTTCTTGAAAGGAGTGAGCGATGTGGAACGAATAAGTGAAAAAAAACGTAAAAAAATCAAAAGGTAAATAAATTTGAAAATAGTAGAGGAAACCCGAGGAAAACTTTGCATGGTAAAGTATTTGAAATACTTGAAAGTGGTCAAGTCAGAAGTTGGAATAATTAGCGGGTATATATGAGGAGATTCATTGATAAGGAAGATACGAAAAATGTTTGCAAATTTTCTTTCATATAATTTTATAAACAAATATTGTAAAATGTGCCCTTGGCACGGGAAAACTCATTGAGGGCATATTATGATAATTTGTAATTTGTAATTATGTGTACGATGAAATAAAAACAAAAAAATATATACAGAGCGGTGTTGCGTTTTATTTTCTCTGTCTACCCCTGCAATATAGTACCCTAAGCGCCATTGAGCGCAGATAAAGGTTAGAAGACAGAGAATATTTGATTAAATCACATTTTTTAATAGATTCATATTATCCACTGACACTTCGTGATGGAATTGCATTTTTAATATATTATTAGATTAAAACCAATTTTAGCTTTTCCACTTTATTTTTATTTGACCAGCGACCGGGTTTCGTCGTTACCAACATCCAGTCTGATGATGTCGGTAACGACGAAACCCGGTTGCTGGTCAAATAAAAATAAAGTGGAAAAGCTAAAAATATTGGTCTTAATCTAATAATATATCAATTTTTTTATTAATATTTTTTTTTCCATTTCACAATATATTATATTTACAACTACATATTTTATATTGGTACAAAAAAAAAGATTCTACAAAAGCATGGCCTGTATGTGGGTATGAATTTTTCTTTATAAATGGGCTTTTATTATTTATTGAGTGTGGATAGATAGTCTAATAGGACGTCAGAGGACCTAGATTTAAATCCTGATACAGATCAGTTTCCGTAATTTTTTACCGTAATATGATATGAATCAACATTGTTATGTTGATTTTTCTATCTTCGTTCGTTGAACAAAGAAACGTTTTTTTTTCAGGGATCTGAATAGGTTATTCACGGCTCCAACAAATATGGCGTGATCCCTCTTAACACAATTATGTGGGTATCTTTGTGATGGCGTGGCTCGAATTTCAGCTCTGAGTTTCTGGGACGAAGCGGGCCAAATATGAATTTATGGCTGCAAATAGGGTGGCACGCATAGGGAGGACCGGTCCTAATGTCTAAACGCATTTAACAAAGTATTTGCTGACGAATGAAAAATAATAGGAGAATTGCGAAGCGAACAAACACAAGAGCTACATTTATTTTCTGAACCATTTGTTGAGTTGTTTTATGCTTGGTTTGAACTTATTTGAACAAGAAAAATGACTTTTTCATATATATAAATAAAACCCTTGTTAAAAATCACATTCGAGTTTACTTATGTTAATACGACTTTTTTGAGATACTAGAGATATTCTCATTAACAAGAGAAAGTAAAAACTTTGAATTTTTTCCTGCTGGTGAGAATATCTGTACTTCTCGAAATAAGACGTATTTATAATAATTTTATATAAAATGGAATTAAACGTGAGTTTTTTTAAATTTTATTTGTGCGTTTAAACATCAATATAATGGGGTTTTATAGAGTAAATCTTTGAAATAAAGATTTATGAAAAGACAAAAAATGACGGTTATCGGGATTTAACAAATTTTGACTGCAAAAAGATCGTATAACCAAGGAAAAGGCTATGAATATCATCATGAATAAAATAATGAATTTTATACAAAACGATGTCAATTTAGATTAATTAGAAATACAATCTCCTCATAGATTAATGAATCACATTCACCAACAATAGACAAAACGGCATACTATTTATTTCGTATTTCTAAACTCAATAGGAATTTATCCTTATTATATTAATAACGGTCTATCAGTTAAGTGATTTTACAACTGAAAACCCAGTTGAGGCCTTAAAGTTATTAATTGGTGATAAGAATAAGAGAAATGACGAGTAAATAAGCTCCTTAAGGTAATATAAGCAATGTAAACCCACTTCCAATTATTTTCCACTCCTCCTATCAAGAATCAATATTTATATCTTTAACTAGAAGTAATAATTTAATAATAAAACCCTTATCCGCACCCCAATGGTGCATAGGGTACTGCTTCATATAAACGCAGTGTTATCTTGATCGTTTACACATGAAGGAAAGGTGATCAGCCCTCCGCTTCAGGTACCAGTCCAGGGTAATATTGAATAAATATTACAGTGAAAAAATCACTTATATTTATTTGCCCCCCTCCTGGGAATCGAACCCGGGACGTCCAGAAAGGTAGCCGAGCGTGCTGACTATTACACTACGGAGGCGGACAAAAGTAACTAGAAGTAACAAACAATATCTGAAGTGTTTCCATATCTGTGTTCATAAGTCTAGGTTTGCCTTATTATATAAATTATTTATATTAACTAAAAAATGGACAAACACAGAATGTTTTATTTTGGAAACCTATGAGTGATTACGAGTGATTTTGAAAACCCAGATTTGTTAAAAATAATATTTGACGCTCTTAAAATATTGCTGTAAATAGAATAACTAGTTTAAATACAAGATAAATCGAAATTTAAAATCACATCCCTTGTATATGAAACAATTTGGGAGAACTCGAACGTGAAAAAAGGTGTAGATTGAAGGATAAATTCAACATCCGAAATTATGGAAATGTGATTGTCAATCATCGGTAGAATGGTGAATAATCCACTTAAACCAGCTTATGACAGAGAAAACTTTGTAAATACCCAGTCATCCATATCATTCATTTATGTTTGAGACATCAAAACTAATAAATAAGTTGTCCAAGTATGCAATAACACGGTAATAAAATAAATAAATTCGTTTTTATTGTGCATTTTCGTAAAAAAATATATTAAACAATATTTCGATATTTGGGAGAAACATAATACAAATTCTGTGAAGATCGTTGAGATATCAAAGGAGATGATATTAAAATTGAAAATATCACTCTTCACACAAGCTTTTGGAGCTTTCAAATTTCAGAGGCGCATTTTTCGTCAAAAAATGCCGAAAGTTATTGCTTTGTGACGGTAGGTATCTACTTGTATCTCGTCTATTTGAGATATGAACACGGTATATTTTTTAAACTTCTTTTTAAAACATTTTCTTAGTATTTGAAGTGAAATGTTTTTATTGTGAAGTTTCTATCTCTACAAAAAAAATATATTTTCAATGTTAAAGTTATGTGAGCACGTAATGAATATCAATTATTTGAAAAACAAAATTTTTCAGGAATGAAATATTTTTTGAACAAAGTTATCTTGGACGTCAATACAAAATCATAAGATTAGAGAAATAAGAATATTATTTTGTATTTTCAGAAATACATATATGTAAATGAATGAGTGCAGGTATGTAATCCTTTTTTTGTAAGGTTTCTTCAGTAAAGAATGTGCTTTGACATTAGCTCTTTCATTTATATCATCTGCATCACTTCAATTATAAACATTCGTACATAAGGATTTGGTATTGATATTTAAAAATGAACTTAAATAAGTCGAGGTTTATCTTTTTTCCATTTACATTTTAAACTTAAAGTATTTTTTAATAAAAAAACATATTTTTTAACTTCTGCTCATTTGAATGTTGTGAATAAAGTATCTGGTCCAATAATAAGCTGTATAAAAAATCTAATAATGTTTTCAAGCATCTCCTAGTACGTAAAATAATCCAGTCAGGATTTTGCATACCTTTGAATAAAAGTGTCTCCGATAAATAAAGCTTTCTCACACCAACTACAGATACTGCCGCAAACTCACACATGTAGTGACATGAGATTTTTATGATATACATATGTACGAGTTTCTATCAAATGAATATTGTATTTGTCAGTCATGGGTAGATAGGTGAATATTACACGTGAATAAAATGATAGCTTAAACTATAAATACTTATTTTCACATTAGTTCCACATTATTTTTCCTCTATGTTGAGATGTCAACATATAAGACTGAAATACTTTAAAACATCTATTTTCATAACTGAAATACGCAGTCACTTTGTGTTAATATCAATCCATTTTTAATCAATGTTTTACTTGGTGAATACCACTATTACTTAAAATCTATTATGACGAATGCTAACGCGTTTCACAATAGATTTTAAGAAATAGTGGTATTAAATAAGTGAAACTTAAATTATAAATAATTATTTTGTTTTAATTATACATTGCCCAAGGATATATAAAGAAAAATATAGGTGGAATGCGAAGAAGAAAAAAAGTATTATGCTGATTCCTTAGAAGATACCGCTTAAGTCTGGATTTAGGAAATAGAATGCGGAAAATCCCATTTAAGGAGGGCAAACGATTCCAGAACTGAGTGTCTTGGAAATTAAACGAAGCCGCGTAGAAAGACGTTTGTTAATCACTGCAAAGCAAAACGTCGTAAACCGGGGTTAACCTTTAAATAATCGTAATATAATAATGCAGATAGAAAGATTATAGCGATATTATCTCTCGGAATACGATCTGACTGTAGCATGTGTCAGTTGAAGCTTTGCTTTAGAATAGTGACAAAGGTTGGGATGCCTCATTATACGTTGGTGGGACGCGGCCAACCGGAATGTACAAGGATCAAATTAAAATCATGCCCTAGTTTCTGTATAACACAATTAAAAAGTAATTACAATAAGGAAATTATTTTTGAAAAATTAATACATTTATAATCTATGATTATCTACAACATTTTGAGTGTGTCCAAATACTAGTTCATAAATCTGGATTACCTCCAATTATAAGAGTTATTTTTCACGAGGGTCGTAAGTCCCGTAAATGCCCAGATATATTCTTTTTTACCTATATTGAGATGTCAAAAAATATTTAATCGATTATTTACTTGAATTATATGTATAGGTATATAAATAAATATATATATATATATATATATATATATATATATATATATATATATATATATATATATATATATATATATATATATATATATATATATATATATATATATATATATATATATATATATATATATATATATATATATATATATATATATATATATATAAATATATATATATATATATATATATATATATATATATATATATATATATATATATATATATATATATATATATATATATATATATATATATATATATATATATATATATATATATAAATATATATATATATATATATATATATATATATATATATATATATATATATATATATATATATATATATATATATATATATATATATATATATATATATATATAAAGCGATCTCTCGATATATGGTAGATGTTCGAACGCTGATATTAGGAAATAATGTAAGGCTGAACTAATCATTATCGATAAAATTAAGAAAGGTGTGTCAAGACGGTTTGGACATGTGGAACGAATGAGTGAGGAAAAAAACATAAATCATTTACATGGGGCGAATGCAGCTAGAAAAAGGAGTAGAGGAAGACCGAAGAAAAAGTTATGATCAAAATGCATAAGTCAAATACTTGAAAGCGGTCGGGTCATGAGTCGAGATAATCGGCGTGAATGTATGACTGGGTCAAAAGGAATGTGGAAAAGGCGAAGAATATTTGCAATGACAGTGTAGTTTGGCGTTCTTTTCTCTCTGCCTAGCCCTATAAAATAGGATTTTTGAAGACCAGAGTACTTGGGTAAAAATTGTTTTTTTTTTAATATAATGAAATTCAGATGTTTATGAATAAATATTATTAATAATCATTCATTTAATATTTGTGTCGGGTTGTGGTTCCGTGGTTAGTGTCGCGGACTCTTAAGTCAGAGTTTCTCGGTTCAAACCTACTCTACCACAATTTGATACCTATTTCAAATTATGAGCCGCTTAGGCTCACAGAAATAGTATGAAATTGAAATATTTGTGCACATAAAAAAGCCCTTGGAAATTTTAATCGGTATCACGACATTATCAATTTTATGCATAAATATCTCACAAATTAATATAAAAAAAACGTTTCCATACTAAAAAAATTATTAAAAAGATCAACACTTTTTTTCTAATATCATTCTAGTAAGGTGTGTCATTTGTCTGCCGATATTATTTGCGAGAGAGCAAAGAAAAATATAGAAATGTTATATTCCAAGTTGTCCCTGCCAGTTATGCAAATGAATTATTCTCGAAGTCAAAGGATATGGAAGAAAATATTAATATCAGTTTAAAAGCTCCGGGGTTTCTTTAATGATATTCAACCGCCACACCTGAACCAAGGTAGAAATTTCCGAGAAATGAATATTTCATTTATTTCGAATAATAATTAAGAAAATTACACATTTTCTTTAATAAATGATACGAAAAATATCACGCTTCAGAATACAATTTGTGAAAACCACAAATTAATATTTTAGTAACCAGCTTTAAAATAAATGTCTTAATAAAAAGCAAATATAATTTAAATATATTTTTACATTTTCATACCACGATTTTGTTCGCTAAATTGATTTTATATTTATGCATTTATATTAAATGTATATTAAGAAATATTTGACTGATATATCTGGCCTACGCTATTTAGTAAGAACGTAAATAAATTTATTTATTTATAAGCATTAATATTTTATATCTTACATTTGATGCAATACTTTTTTGTAACATATTATGACATCAATTGAAACTTCTGTTTTAATTGATTTTACTTTCATCAGTTCCACCATAGGCTGGTTTACGTGATCGCATCAGAAGAGAAACCCAGATTTATGATCAAAAATTTAGACACACCCACAATTGTGTAGAAATAAGATATATTAAATATGGAAAAATATATTAATGGTTGTAAAATATGATAATAGAAAGTAACAAAAATAAAGGAAACCTAGTTGCATATATATATATATATATATATATATATATATATATATATATATATATTATATATATATATATATATATATATATATATATATATATATATATATATATATATATATATATATATATATATATATATATATATATATATATATATATATATATATATATATAAATATATGTATTTATATATATATATATAAATATATGTATATATATATATATATATATATATATATATATATATATATATGTATATATATATATATATATATATATATATATATATATATATAATATATATATATATATATATATATATATATATATATATATTTATAACAACAGAACGTGGACGACCGAAAAAGACTTGGCACGATCAGATCAATCAGAACCTAAAATCTGGCGGTGTCAAAAGTCTGCGTAATCGGAGGGCATGTATGACTAGATGTATGGATGTGAAGGAGGCTAGGAGTGTATGTCAGGACAGAAGAGTGTGGCGTTCCATCCTCTCTGCCTACCCCTGCGGGGAAACGGCGTGATGGTAGTAGTAGTAGTAGTATATATATATATATATATATATATATATATATATATATATATATATTTATATATAAATAAATATATAGATATATATATATAGATATATATATATATATATATATATATATATATATATATATATATATATATATATATATATATATATATATATATATATATATATATATATATATATATATATATATATATATATATATATATATATATATATATATATATATATATATATATATATATATATATATATATATATATATATATATATATATATATATATATATATATATATATATATATATATATATATATATATATATATATATATATATATATATATATATATATATATATATATATATATATATATATATATATATATATATATATATATATATATATATATATATATATATATATATATATATATATATATATATATATATATATATATACATATATACATATCCAGCTTCTCAAAGGGAGGAAAATCTTTCTTTTTACTCTTTAATGAGACTTGTCAACTAATTTTCCGAGTCAGTAAGCCATGAAATGTGTTGATGGTATAAAAAGTTCTACGGAGTCAATAAACTCTGCTCTTATGGGGGTTTTCTCATAAATAAAATTACATTAACTAAACGTTTAGCATCGTTAAAATATAACGGTTCAATAAGTAAGGCTCGTTACGTATAAGAATCAATCAGAATATCGTGAAAATCTCAAAGATACATATCGACTGAAATAGTCAAACACCTGAAAAAAACATATCCAGCATACATAGTTTGTACTTTTTTCTTGGTAAGATGTGAATAATAAGTTTAAAAACCTTAAAATGGTAATTTAAATATGGTTACTTAATGGTGAAAGAATTTTTAAAATTGAAATCGTTCACTGTTGGAATATTGAATAAGTCTATATGAATACATAATAATATTTTTTGTTGTTGCACGAATAATTAATTATTCTCCTATGTGTACTCCTGAAATTTTTGGAACGTTAAAAAAATAAGTTATGTCCGCTTCCGTTGTATAATGGTGAACGCGTTTACTTTAGCTACAGAGTCACGGTTCTATTCCCAGGAGATAATCAATATTAGTGATTTTTATTCCATTTACATTAACTTTATACTAGCTGTACCGGTCTTTTTCTAACCCTTATCCGCACCCAATGGTGCATAGGGTACTTCATTGCAATGACGCAGTGTTATCTGAATCGTTACTTATATGAAAGCAAGGTGATCACTCCTGCGGTCCAGGGTAGTATAAAATAAATATTAGAGAGTAAATCACTAATATTTATTTTTAACCCCCCCTGAGAATCGAATCCGGGACCTTCAGCACAGTAGCTAAATACGCTTACCATTATTCAGTCTAATAAGCATTTATTAGAAATATCACAGATGCAGCGTTAAATGCATGAGAACAATGATGAAATAAATGAGAGAAAAAAAGAATAACAAAATAATGCACTTTAAATTCTCTTTTGAAATACAGTGCAATATTAAATTCTGTTTTGTTTCGGGTCGAAGCCCGTTTGATGGAAAATTCATGTAAAATCGCGGAAAATATCCGTAATACAAAGGATAAGAAGCAATACAATTTTTACGGCAGTAACAATACATGGAAACGGCGTATGTACAGTAAGGTAAACACGTTGGGAATAAACTTTTTCGGTCTTTCAATCTGAAGTTATAGATAATGCGGCGCGACGGTGCGATACGAAGATATGAGAATATTGCCCGTGAAATCGGTTCTGAAGAAAGCGCCGGCCCAGGCGCTGTAGCGTGCGCGGGGTCACTTCTGATGAAAACAACTTTACACCCCATAAGGGACGATATCGGATTTCTGGAGGATCAGCACTTTTGCACCCACCCCAGTCGCTGCCCGGAGGCGAGGTTTTTTAATACTGGTTTTATTTCTAACGTATGCCGCTCGCACGTAAGTATATTGACCTTGTTCGGAATTTATCTTCGTGTTTGATATTAAACTTCGCGTTTATATGTAATTTTAAGAGTCTTATAAAATACTCATATGTTTTCTCAAAAATTAATCATTTTACATAACATATCAAATTTAATGCCATTTGAATAATTTTCATAATAATGAAAAATTCTAGTAGGCGTAATTCAAACATAAAATTATGAATAATTATTATTAAAATTTTATTTATCTTGTCTTTTGACCTGTCATGGATGTCTCTTGTGAAATTCTAGTGCAGCCAAATACTATGTTTTAAGTTTGATCAATATACTTCAATATTCTTCTTCATCTATGTTAAGATGCCAAAAAAGTAATTCATGTTTATTTGCGAGATGCTGATTATGATAAAATTGATGAATTAACCATAAAACAATACTAACTCCATTGATAGTTATTATGATAACGAGAGTTATAAATGTGCCTCATGAGTAATCTTTCCATTTTGTTAATATATTGGAATAGTATTTGTTGTTTTTTTTTTATTTTCTGTTTAGTTTTCGATGTCAAATATTCGAGTAAATAGCTAGTGATACGCAATTCGCAACTTAACTTATGGACTGACTAGCGTGATTACTTTTATATGTTTCTTACAGCACTTTCTTCTTCTTCTTTTTGTGCCACTTCTAACAAAGATCGGCGATCATCATGGCTATCTTGACTTTAGATGCTGCAGCTCGGAACAGAGATTTGGTGCTTCTGCCAAATCATTGACGTAGGTTTTTCAGCCATGATGTCCTCGAGTTCTTCGCCCTTCGTTCTTTCCTTGTATGATTAGGTGGAGAAGACGATATTTTTCATTTCTCATGACGTGTCCGAAGTACATCAGCTTTCTCTGCTTGATGGTTGGTAGGAGTACTTTTTTGGTGTTCATCCGTCGGAGGACCTCTAGGACCTCTAGGTTGTGATTACTTTAATATGTTACAACGTTGTGTTTCACTCCCTCTCGCTGCTCGCTGATAGTGTGTGAAGGAGACGTGTATTTACCAGTGCTCACTGTTTGTTATTTTATAATTATTTTATATTTGAGATTTTTTGTTTCTCTATTATTGTATTCATTAGTGAATTTTTATAATGGATACTGTATAAATGTATTATGTTAAAGACATAAACCGTTTAATAAATAAATAAATAAATATGATTGAATCCTAAACTCGAATTATGCAACGACTTTTAAAGAAGACTAGAGGGTTTGTATGGTTCACATCGAAAGCTACTTTACTTGATATGAGAACGCCGATTTTCCGGATACGGAGAGCTTTTGTGGATAAACAGAATAAAGAATTTGGTAAAAATAAAAAGGTAAAACAATGTTAGGGATGAGACATAAACTGAAAAAGCTTAAAGAAATAATAATAATAAATTAAGTGAGGAGTAAAAACCTTTATCGTGGTTCCCATACTTCTGAAATGGCCAGTTGTTTTGATAAAAAAGAAATGATCATTTATTTATTGACAAAAAACATGCATGCTTGTACGTTAGAAGAGATTTTTTTAAGGTTCTGAAGCAGTTGGTTTTAAGCATTGCTCTGATTCTCTATTTGATTAGGATTAGTTAATAGTTATGCGGAATTTAATTTAAAAAATGTCTTTAAATTAAATGAAATATTACTCATATCACTATCTCATATCACTCCTGTGTCTTCACCCAATGACGTTATTAATACATGCAGTATATTTGGGAGGTTGTGTTCTCCACCATATTTCTTTAACGCCATCTGCCGGGTTTCAAATTCTTTATTTTTGGCGCTTTTTAAAGTTCACTTAGTTTTTTTTTCGTTCTTTTAAGGCCCAAAATTTTTCTATCCTTATTTTGTTCTACATTAAGTAAGTAATAAATATCAAAACGTATTCAGTTAACGTACAGTATAATATGTAGGCGTCTACTGGTTGTCTGTGCTACGTATTAACACAGTACATGCGGCGCATGCGCGTATACTCTCTGTGACGCACGCTATAGAGAGAGTAGAAATAATTATTTCACTCTTTTCTTTCATCTGCTGGTTGAGTTTGGAGAAGGGAAAGCGTTTCAATTTTTTGTCTGATGCAAGCCAACACCGCGTATTAAGAAGATTCATTTCAATACATAGAATGTATGAATATTTTAATTTTATGTTTGAAAATATTGTATATTTTTAGAAAAGCCTTTTTTGTAGCTTGATCTTTCAAACGCCAAATTACATTCCATCATCTAATAAAGAAAA